>NW_028225179.1:71350970-71393477 GCF_052327205.1 Somniosus microcephalus
GAGCGAGGGAGAGAGAGAGCGCGACCGAGCGAGAGAGAGAGCGACCGAGCGAGAGAGAGAGCGACCGAGCGAGAGAGAGAGAGCGACCGAGCGAGAGAGAGAGAGAGCGACCGAGCGAGAGAGAGAGCGACCGAGCGAGAGAGAGAGAGCGCGACCGAGCGAGAGAGAGAGAGCGACCGAGCGAGAGAGAGAGAGCGACCGAGCGAGAGAGAGAGAGCGACCGAGCGAGAGAGAGAGAGCGACCGAGCGAGAGAGAGCGACCGAGCGAGAGAGAGAGAGCGACCGAGCGAGAGAGAGCGACCGAGCGAGAGAGAGAGAGCGACCGAGCGAGAGAGAGCGACCGAGCGAGAGAGCGACCGAGCGAGAGAGAGAGCGACCGAGCGAGAGAGAGAGCGACCGAGCGAGAGAGAGAGCGACCGAGCGAGAGAGCGACCGAGAGAGAGAGAGCGACCGAGCGAGAGAGAGAGAGCGACCGAGCGAGAGAGAGCGACCGAGCGAGAGAGAGCGACCGAGCGAGAGAGAGAGAGCGACCGAGCGAGAGAGAGAGCGACCGAGCGAGAGAGAGAGAGAGAGAGCGCGACCGAGCGAGAGAGAGCGACCGAGCGAGAGAGAGAGAGCGCGACCGAGCGAGCGAGAGAGAGCGCGACCGAGCGAGAGAGAGAGAGCGACCGAGCGGGAGAGAGAGCGACCGAGCGAGAGAGAGAGAGCGCGACCGAGCGAGAGAGAGCGACCGAGCGAGAGAGAGAGCGCGACCGAGCGAGAGAGAGAGCCCGGCCGAGCGAGAGAGAGAGCCCGGCCGAGCGAGAGAGAGAGCCCGGCCGAGCGAGAGAGAGAGAGCCCGACCGAGCGAGAGAGAGAGAGCGTGACCGAGCGAGAGAGAGAGCGCGACCGAGCGAGAGAGAGAGCGCGACCGAGCGAGAGAGAGAGAGCGACCGAGCGAGAGAGAGAGCGCGACCGAGCGAGAGAGAGCGCGACCGAGCGAGAGAGAGAGCGCGGCCGAGCGAGAGAGAGAGAGCGACCGAGCGAGAGAGAGAGAGCGACCTAGCGAGAGAGAGAGCGACCGAGCGAGAGAGAGAGAGAGAGCGACCGAGCGAGAGAGACAGCGACCGAGCGAGAGAGAGCGACCGAGCGAGAGAGAGAGAGCGACCGAGCGAGACAGAGAGCGACCGAGCGAGAGAGAGCGACCGAGCGAGAGAGAGAGCGACCGAGCGAGACTGAGAGAGAGCGCGACCGAGCGAGAGAGAGAGCGACCGAGCGAGAGAGAGAGCGCGACCGAGCGAGAGAGCGCGACCGAGCGAGAGAGAGCGCGACCGAGCGAGAGAGAGAGAGAGCGCGACCGAGCGAGAGAGAGAGAGAGCGCGACCGAGCGAGAGAGAGAGCGCGACCGAGCGAGAGAGAGAGCGCGACCGAGCGAGAGAGAGAGCGCGACCCGAGCGAGAGAGAGAGCGCGACCGAGCGAGAGAGAGAGCGCGACCGAGCGAGAGAGAGAGCGCGACCGAGCGAGAGAGAGAGCGCGACCGAGCGAGAGAGAGAGCGCGACCGAGCGAGAGAGAGAGCGCGACCGAGCGAGAGAGAGAGCGCGACCGAGCGAGAGAGAGAGCGCGACCGAGCGAGAGAGCGCGACCGAGCGAGAGAGAGAGCGACCGAGCGAGAGAGAGAGCGACCGAGCGAGAGAGAGAGCGCGACCGAGCGAGAGAGAGAGAGCGCGACCGAGCGAGAGAGAGAGAGCGCGACCGAGCGAGAGAGAGAGAGCGCGACCGAGCGAGAGAGAGAGAGCGCGACCGAGCGAGAGAGAGAGAGCGACCGAGCGATAGAGAGAGAGCCCGAGCGAGAGAGAGAGCGCGACCGAGCGAGAGAGAGAGCGACCGAGCGAGAGAGAGAGAGCGCGACCGAGCGAGAGAGAGAGAGCGCGACCGAGCGAGAGCGCGACCGAGCGAGAGAGAGCGCCCGAGCGAGAGAGCGACCGAGCGAGAGAGAGAGCGACCGAGCGAGAGAGAGCGACCGAGCGAGAGAGAGAGAGAGAGCGACCGAGCGAGAGAGAGAGAGCGCGACCGAGCGAGAGAGAGAGAGCGCGACCGAGCGAGAGCGCGACCGAGCGAGAGAGAGCGCCCGAGCGAGAGAGCGACCGAGCGAGAGAGAGAGCGACCGAGCGAGAGAGAGAGCGCGAGCGAGCGAGAGAGAGAGCGCGACCGAGCGAGAGAGAGAGCGCGACCGAGCGAGAGAGAGAGAGCGACCGAGCGAGAGAGAGAGCGACCGAGCGAGAGAGAGAGAGCGACCGAGCGAGAGAGAGAGAGCGACCGAGCGAGAGAGAGAGCGACCGAGCGAGAGAGAGAGCGATCGAGCGAGCGAGAGCGCGACCGAGAGAGAGAGAGCGCGACCGAGCGAGAGAGAGAGCGACCGAGCGAGAGAGAGAGAGAGAGAGAGAGCGACCGAGCGAGAGAGACAGAGCGACCGAGCGACCGAGATAGAGCGACCGAGCGAGAGAGAGAGAGCGACCGAGCGAGAGAGAGAGAGCGACCGAGCGAGAGAGAGAGCCCGACCGAGCGAGAGAGAGAGAGCCCGACCGAGCGAGAGAGAGAGAGCCCGACCGAGCGAGAGAGAGAGAGCCCGACCGAGCGAGAGAGAGCCCGACCGAGCGAGGGAGAGAGAGCCCGACCGAGCGAGAGAGAGAGAGCCCGACCGAGCGAGAGAGAGAGAGCCCGACCGAGCGAGAGAGAGCCCGACCGAGCGAGAGAGAGAGAGCCCGACCGAGCGAGAGAGAGCCCGACCGAGCGAGGGAGAGAGAGCCCGACCGAGCGAGAGAGAGAGAGCCCGACCGAGCGAGAGAGAGCCCGACCGAGCGAGAGAGAGAGAGCGCGCGACCGAGCGAGAGAGAGAGAGAGCGCGACCGAGAGAGAGAGCGCGACCGAGCGAGAGAGAGAGCGACCGAGCGAGAGAGAGAGCGACCGAGCGAGAGAGAGAGAGCGACCGAGCGAGAGAGCGACCGAGCGAGAGAGAGAGCGACCGAGCGAGAGAGAGAGAGCGCGACCGAGCGAGAGAGAGAGAGCGACCGAGCGAGAGAGAGAGAGCGACCGAGCGAGAGAGAGAGCGACCGAGCGAGAGAGAGAGCGACTGAGCGAGAGAGAGAGAGACAGACACAGAGACAGACAGAGACAGACACAGAGACAGACACAGAGACAGACAGAGAGACAGACAGAGACAGACAGAGACAGACACAGAGACAGACACAGAGACAGAGAGACAGACAGAGCAGCGCAGGAAAACCCGGGAACAGAGAGAGAGAAACCGGGAACAGAGAGAGAGAACTCCAAAACAGGAAGAGAGAGAGAGCAGAGCCCGAGCAGCAACCGGAGCACGGAGCCTGAAGCCGGAGAAAGGCCCGAGGAACCGGGCCGAGCGAGGCACCGGAGAGAAGGAGAGCGAGCAGCAACAGGAGTCGACCCAGACCGGGAGGAGCGGCCCGAGCCAGTCAAAGAGGCGAGTGGAGAGGTAGGGGTGCCGGATCGGGTCGGGCCTGGAGAGCGAGCAAGCCCGGGGCCTGAAATCCGAGAAACTCCGGGGTCGGAGAGACTCGGCCGGGCCGGGACTGCACAGCCGAGCCGAGGGGCTGGGACCAGGGCAGAGGCCCGGAGAGCGAGCAAGCCCGGGGCCTGAAAACCGAGAAACTCCGGGATCGGAGAAACTCGGACAAACACCGGGCCGGGCGGGGACTGCACAGCCGAGCCGAGGGGCTGGGACCAGGGCAGAAGCCCGGAGAGAGAGCAAGCCCGGGGCCCGAAACCCGAGAAACTCCGGGGTCGGAGAAACTCGGACAAACACCGGGCCGGGACGGGACTGCACAGCCGAGCCGAGGGGCTGGGACCAGAGCAGAAACAGCCTGAGACCGACGCGAGGAGAGAGAGGAAAACTCCGGGTCCGGAGGAAAAAAGCTATACCTAGATCTACCTAAATTTAGTTAACCTAGAAAAAGAACAACAAACCCGAAGAAAAAAAAAAAGAAAAAAAAAAAAAAAAAAAGAAAGAAAAAAAAAGGAATAGAAACCAGAGAGAAACGATAAACAACCCGAACCAGGAACCTGTGAGAGAGAGAGAGAGAAACTTTTAAGAGCAGCTATATCAAAGATGAACCCCTGAAAAACTCTCAATTTTGGACCTAAAAGTGGGATAAGGTGGAACACGACACAAAAAAGAGAAAAAAAGTTATCTACCTGAGACAAAACAAACGACTACAATGAGCAGGGAAATGAAATATCCTGAGCAATGCACAAAAAATAAAGCAAAGGAAAAACACAAGGACATAACACTAAAAAGTAACCCAGAGGTCCTCTACGTTGACTATACCACACACAAAGGGATTAAGACGAAGAACAACCTCATATTCTACACCGACTCCATTCCCTCATGGAAGGAGACTTTACAAAAATACTACGCATACGTCTCCAGCGAAGGTATTGGCAGTGGAGGCAGACTGAAAATATGTAAAGATGGAAATCTAGATAAAGATGACCCCCTGCTAACCATAAGCTACTACAACAAAAAAGGAAAGATCATGATACAGGGGAATGTAGAAAGTCTGGACTCCTTCGAAAAGGAATTCCCCCAGCTGAAAACTAAGGCAGACACAAATAGGACCAATGGACAGGAGGCAAAAGAGAATCGAACAGAGGATGATGAGAGCCAAGCGGAGGAAGAAGAAGAGAGTCCAGCAGAGACACACACCTCCCTGACCATCTCCACCCCCCCCACACCTCTCAACGCAAACAAACTGCTGAAAGAGAGTCTGTCCAAACTAGAACTCGAATTCAACGAATACAGAGAAACACAGACCAAGAACTGGACGGAGGAACTCAAACAGCTGAAAATGGAAAACGAGTCCACCATCCACAATCTGAGAAAGACCGTAGAGGAACAAATAAATAAGATCCAAGAACTCCATACCCAACTAAACAAAATGACGGAGGCCGTAGAAAGGCTCAGCAGGCAACACAAACCTCTTAAGGTCCAAAAAACAACACACACAAGGACACAGAACCCGTCGGATGCCACCCCACACGAGGACACACCGAAAGCCACAAACCCCGCTCCTGCCACACAGCTCACCACAGAAACCCAGCCAACAACCAGCCCTCAGTCGAGTCCTGCCCAGACTACCGCTACCCAGTCCTCACACACAGGGACGCAGAACCCGTCAGATGCCCCCCCACACGAGGACACACCGAAAGCCTCAAACCCCGCTCCTGCCACACAACATATCCCAGAAACCCAGCCAACAACCAGCCATCAGTCGAGTCCTGCCCAGACTACTGCTACCCAGTCTGAAAAACCAGCCCCTCAGGCGGTCCTGCTGACCGACTCCAACGGAAAGTTTCTGGACCCCCAGAGGCTGTTCCCAGGTCATCAAGTCCTGAAAAAATGGTGCAGCAACACAGAACATGCAATGAAGATCCTGAACAAAGAATCCCTTGGAAGCCCCAAATGGCTTGTGATCCACACAGGCACAAACGACCTACGCACCCTACGGGAAGGCACTGCTAGGGCGGTGAGCAGGATGGCGGAAAAGGCCAGCAAGGAATTCCCCGAGGCGCGGATCGTGATCTCCACACTACTGCCCAGAAAGGACACCCCAGCCTATATAATCCACAACACCAACAGGGAGATCGACACGAGATGTTCTGTCTTCCCCAACGTCTACCTGGCCCATCATCCAAACATCAACACAAGGGACCTCTATGACGAAATACATCTACTCAAACAGCGGATGTGGGTCTTTGCAAAAAACCTCATAAACACTGCCAAAAGACGCAGCCCTCCCACCCCCTCTACCATTGGGAGCCGTAACCCAAACAGGACCACCAATGTCCCCCACCCCCCTTTACAAAACCAACAACAGAACCCAAGACCCCCCTCTAGACCACAGACTGTAGACCAAGAACTGAGAAAGATCATGACGATGCTGAACAGCCTGATAGAAAGCCGGAGAAATTATTAATATTGTTATTTATCATTATCATTATTGTTATCTTATCAGTATTATTACTACTATTAGATAGATATATGTGCATGCCTCATGAAATTTATACTAAATCATCATTTAGCATTATAGAAAATAGTGTTTCCACACTCATCCCACAAAATAGGTCCATTTTATTTCGTTTTATTGAACTATATAAATGCGTTCTTTCCACATAAGCTGCTGGAATATCCAGGGCCTCCGCTCCTCAACTTTTGGGATGAAGAGTACAGACCCTGAATTCCTAAAAGCTATAAAAGACATTGATATAATTGTGTTAACAGAAACATGGTGCCAAAAGGACATGCCGACCCACTGTCCCCCAATGTACCATGAAATTATTGTGCCTTCAGTAAAGAACATTAAGACACGCAAGGGCAGAACCTCCGGGGGAATCCTGGTGTGGTATAAAGGAGAACTGAACAAACACATCTCACCGATAAAACAGGGAAAATCACACGTATGGCTAAAATTAGATAAAAATATAGGAATAGAAAAAAACGATGTTTACTTATGTGCGATCTACATACCTCCAATAGAATCGCCATATTTTGAAGAGGAGATATTTGACACTCTCCACATGGAAATCAGCCATTTCCAGGCCCAAGGAAAGGTGCTACTATGTGGGGACCTAAATGCAAGGACAGGATGTGAACCTGACTTCATAGACCCACAGGGCAACAACCATGTGTTTGGCCAGACCCCTCTATATGTCACACCAGCCATCGCAAACCGAAACAACCTCGATTGTGAAATAAATAAAAGCGGTAGGGAGGTAGTGCAACTCTGCCGAGCCTTAGGCCTGTACATAGTTAACGGTAGGTTCAGAGGGGACTCCTTAGGGAGACTCACATATTCCTCAACTCTTGGGTCTAGTGTGGTGGATTATACAATCACTGACCTGGACCCCTGCGATATCAACGCATTCACTGTCAGGCAGCAATCCCCCCTCTCAGACCATAACCAAATAAATGTGTACCTTAAACTTTCTGCCCAAACTACAGACACAAAAAAGGAACCCAGTAAGCTACATAAAATAAACCAGACATACAGATGGGCCCCAGACAGTGGAGATAAATTCATCACAGCACTAAATTCACCTGATCTCACAAGTAAAATTTCAAAATTTAAAGAAAATCTATATGAGATCACCAGAGATGGGGTAAACATGGCCATAGAGGATATAAATATGATCTTTCATGAGGCAGCTGTAAAAGCCGACCTCGTGAAACAGAAGAGGAAGAGTCACAAAAGACAAAATAAAAATAAGAAATGGTTTGACCACGAATGCAAAAATGCCAGAAAAGACCTGAGAAAAATATCAAACCAAAAGCATCGCCAACCAAACAATCCGGACCTACGTACTAGATACAATGAAACCCTCAAAAGATATAAACACACCATTAGGAACAAAACACAAAACTATACCCACAAAATACTAGAAGAAATTGAAAACTCCACCAACCCAAAACAATTCTGGGAAATGTGGAATAACCTGAGTACAACACAATTGCAAGCATTACCAATCCAAGATGGCGACATCTGGAGAACACATTTTGAAAACCTCTACAAAGACATCCCAATAAACGAAACAAACCCAAGTCAACATCAGGTCACAGAAAAACTCCACACATTAGAAGCAACAATCAAAGACAACCAAAACCCTCTAGACTCCCCAATCACATGGAAAGAAATGGCCACAAAAACAAAATCTCTCCACCTAAAGAAAGCCTGTGGCCCAGACAACATCAAAAATGAAATGCTCAAGTTCAGCAATATGGAGATGCAGGGTGCGGTACTCAAATTATTCAACATCATATTACGTTCAGGCTGTTTTCCCGATATCTGGTGCCAAGGACTAATCTCCCCCATATATAAAAGCGGAAACAAATCAGACCCAAATAACTACCGCGGCATCTGTGTCAACAGTTGTCTAGGGAAGTTATTCTGCAGTATTCTAAATAGTAGATTACTTGATTTTCTTAACAAACATAATATCCTCAGAAAAAACCAAATAGGCTTTCTTCCAAAACACCGCACCGCCGACCATATCTATACCCTTCACACCCTCATTGAAAAACATATACACCAAACAAAAAATGGGAAAATATTCGCCTGTTTCATCGACTTCAAGAAAGCCTTTGACTCTATATGGCACGAAGGGCTCTATTATAAACTTCTTCAATGTGGAATAGGGGGCAAAGTCTATGACCTTATTAAATCAATGTATCTGAAAAACAAATGCGGGGTCAAAATTGGAGACAAACGCACCGATTTCTTCACCCAGAGAAGAGGCGTCCGGCAGGGCTGCAATTTGAGCCCGACCCTGTTCAACATATACATAAATGAATTAGCAGACATGCTGGAGCAAAGCGAGTCACCAGGTCTCCGTCTCCTAGATGGAGAAGTGAAATCCCTGTTCTATGCGGACGACCTGGTTCTGCTGTCTCCCACAGAACAGGGATTACAGCAACAACTAGACCTACTCGACAAATACTGCCAAAATTGGGCTCTAACAGTAAATCTAAAGAAAACCAACATCATGATTTTTCAAAAAAGGCCCAGATGTCAGGAAAACAAATACCAGTTTACCCTCAGTGATATCACTATAGGACACACTATGAGCTACACCTACCTTGGTCTAACTATTACAGCATCAGGGAGCTTCAGCATAGCAGTGAATGCACTAAAAGAAAAAGCCCGAAGAGCCCTATATGCAATAAAAAGAAAATTCTACAACATCCAAATCCCAATCAAAATCTGGCTCAAAATATTTGACAGCATAATCCTGCCCATTGCACTGTACGGTAGTGAAGTATGGGGCCCGCTAAATCACCAAAGCTACACTAAATGGGAAAAACATACAATAGAAGCCCTACATGCAGAATTCTGCCGAAGCATCCTTCGCACCCAAAGGAAAACGCCAACAAATGCATGCAGAGCCGAACTAGGCAGATACCCACTGATAATAAACATCCAAAAACGAGCACTAAACTTCCTAAATCACCTCAAATCTAGCTCCCCAGACACCCTTCATTTCAAAGCCTTTCAGACCCAAGAGCTAAACCCAGAAAAGAGTCCCCTGAGTCAGCTGCTACGGAAACTAAGTACTCAGCCGGACCCTGACCAGCCCCAGACCAACACAGCCGCCCAAACACCAATCCGAGTGAACCAAATCATTAAAAAATGCAAAGAAACCTACCTGGAACATTGGAACAAAATAACCGAAAGCCAAAGCAGATTAGAATGTTACCGGGCCCTAAAAAGAGAATATAAACTGGCAGACTACCTCACGACCATCAGAGACACAAAACAGAGACAGACCCTCACCAGGTACAGACTAAGCGACCACCAACTGGAAATTGAAAAAGGCAGATACAAGAAATCCTGGCAGCCTAGAGAGAATAGAATATGCGATCAATGTCTGGCTGGCGAGGTTGAAACAGAAATGCATTTCCTCCTAAAATGCGAAAAATTCAACACATCAAGAAACATATTATTCAACAAGCTAAGCCAAACAACCCCAGATTTCAAGGAATTGGATGATCTGTCAAAATTGAGATTAGTCCTAGGAGAAGGAGACAGACCATACCTTGGGGCCAAATATGTAACAACATGTCACAACCTGAGGACTGTTTAAAATTAAGACTGTTTAAAATTAATATTGAACGTACCAAATGAAGTACAAAGACTGTTTAAAATTAATATTGTTTAAAAGTAATATTGTATGTACCCAACAAATGTCAAATCGATTGACACCGACAGAATGTTGGAAAACTGTACCTTTTTGCTATGTAAGCTTTGGCAATATGGTTCTCTGTAAACTTTCATGCCAATAAAGCATTTTAATTGGAATAATTGGAATTGGAGTGACCGAGCGAGAGAGAGAGAGCGACCGAGCGAGAGAGAGCGACCGAGCGAGAGAGAGAGAGCGACCGAGCGAGAGAGAGAGCGACCGAGCGAGAGAGAGAGCGACCGAGCGAGAGAGAGAGAGAGCGACCGAGCGAGAGAGAGAGCGACCGAGCGAGAGAGAGAGCGACCGAGCGAGAGAGAGAGCGACCGAGAGAGAGAGAGAGCGACCGAGCGAGAGAGAGAGCGACCGAGAGAGAGAGAGAGCGACCGAGCGAGAGAGAGAGCGACCGAGCGAGAGAGCGCGACCGAGCGAGAGAGAGAGAGCGACCGAGCGAGAGAGAGCGACCGAGCGAGAGAGAGAGAGCGACCGAGCGAGAGAGAGAGCGAGAGAGCGCGCGACCGAGCGAGAGAGAGAGCGACCGAGCGAGAGAGAGAGCGACCGAGCGAGAGAGAGAGAGCGACCGAGCGAGAGAGAGCGACCGAGCGAGAGAGAGAGCGCGACCGAGCGAGAGAGAGAGAGCGACCGAGCGAGAGAGAGCGCGACCGAGCGAGAGAGAGAGCGCGACCGAGCGAGAGAGAGAGAGCGCGACCGAGCGAGACAGAGAGCGACCGAGCGAGAGAGAGAGCGCGACCGAGCGAGAGAGAGCGCGCGACCGAGCGAGAGAGCGCGACCGAGCGAGAGAGTGCGACCGAGCGAGAGAGCGCGACCGAGCGAGAGAGAGAGCGCGACCGAGCGAGAGAGAGAGCGCGACCGAGCGAGAGAGAGAGAGCGCGACCGAGCGAGACAGAGAGAGCGCGACCGAGCGAGAGAGAGAGAGCGCGACCGAGCGAGAGAGAGAGCGCGACCGAGCGAGAGAGAGCGCGCGACCGAGCGAGAGAGAGAGAGCGACCGAGCGAGAGAGAGCGCGACCGAGCGAGAGAGAGTGCGACCGAGCGAGAGAGAGAGAGCGACCGAGCGAGACAGAGAGCGCGACCGAGCGAGAGAGAGAGAGAGCGACCGAGTGAGAGAGCGCGACCGAGCGAGAGAGAGAGCGCGACCGAGAGAGAGAGAGAGAGCGCGACCGAGCGAGAGAGAGCGACCGAGCGAGAGAGAGCGACCGAGCGAGAGAGAGAGAGCGCGACCGAGCGAGAGAGAGAGAGCGACCGAGCGAGAGAGCGACCGAGCGAGCGAGAGAGCGCGACCGAGCGAGAGAGAGAGCGCGACCGAGCGAGAGAGAGAGCGACCAAGCGAGAGAGAGAGCGACCGAGCGAGAGAGAGAGCGACCGAGCGAGAGAGAGAGAGAGCGACCGAGCGAGAGAGAGAGCGACCAAGCGAGAGAGAGAGCGACCGAGCGAGAGAGAGCGCGACCGAGCGAGAGAGAGAGAGCGACCGAGCGAGAGAGAGCGAACGAGCGAGAGAGAGAGAGCGACCGAGCGAGAGAGAGCGACCGAGCGAGAGAGAGAGAGCGACCGAGCGAGAGAGAGAGCGACCGAGCGAGAGAGAGAGAGAGCGACCGAGCGAGAGAGAGAGAGCGACCGAGCGAGAGAGAGCGCGAGCGAGAGAGAGAGAGAGAGCGCGACCGAGCGAGAGAGAGAGAGCGACCGAGCGAGAGAGAGAGAGCGCGACCGAGCGAGAGAGAGAGAGCGCGACCGAGCGAGAGAGAGAGAGCGCGACCGAGCGAGAGAGAGAGAGCGCGACCGAGCGAGAGAGAGAGAGCGCGACCGAGCGAGCGAGAGAGAGCGCGACCGAGCGAGCGAGAGAGAGCGCGACCGAGCGAGAGAGAGAAAGCGACCGAGCGGGAGAGAGAGCGACCGAGCGAGAGAGAGAGAGCGCGACCGAGCGAGAGAGAGCGACCGAGCGAGAGAGAGAGCGCGACCGAGCGAGAGAGAGAGCCCGGCCGAGCGAGAGAGAGAGAGCCCGACCGAGCGAGAGAGAGAGAGCGCGACCGAGCGAGAGAGAGCGCGACCGAGCGAGATAGAGAGAGCGACCGAGCGAGAGAGAGCGCGACCGAGCGAGATAGAGAGAGCGACCGAGCGAGAGAGAGCGCGACCGAGCGAGAGAGAGAGCGCGGCCGAGCGAGAGAGAGAGAGCGACCGAGCGAGAGAGAGAGAGCGACCTAGCGAGAGAGAGAGAGAGCGACCGAGCGAGAGAGAGAGCGACCGAGCGAGAGAGAGAGAGCGACCGAGCGAGAGAGAGAGAGCGACCTAGCGAGAGAGAGAGAGAGCGACCGAGCGAGAGAGAGAGAGCGACCGAGCGAGAGAGACAGCGACCGAGCGAGAGAGAGCGACCGAGCGAGAGAGAGAGAGCGACCGAGCGAGAGAGAGCGACCGAGCGAGAGAGAGCGACCGAGCAAGAGAGAGAGCGACCGAGCGAGACTGAGAGAGAGCGCGACCTAGCGAGAGAGAGGGAGCGCGACCGAGCGAGAGAGAGAGCGCGACCGAGCGAGAGAGAGAGCGCGACCGAGCGAGAGAGAGAGCGCGACCGAGCGAGAGAGAGCGCGACCGAGCGAGAGAGAGAGAGCGCGACCGAGCGAGAGAGAGAGCGACCGAGCGAGAGAGAGAGCGCGACCGAGCGAGAGAGAGAGCGCGACCGAGCGAGAGAGAGAGCGCGACCGAGCGAGAGAGAGAGCGCGACCGAGCGAGAGAGCGCGACCGAGCGAGAGAGCGCGACCGAGCGAGGGAGAGAGCGCGACCGAGCGAGAGAGAGAGCGACCGAGCGAGAGAGAGCGCGACCGAGCGAGAGAGAGAGAGCGCGACCGAGCGAGAGAGAGAGAGCGACCGAGCGATAGAGAGAGAGCCCGACCGAGCGAGAGAGAGAGCGCGACCGAGCGAGAGAGAGAGAGCGACCGAGCGAGAGAGAGCGCGACCGAGCGAGAGAGAGAGAGCGCGACCGAGCGAGAGAGAGAGAGAGCGCGACCGAGCGAGAGAGCGAGCGAGCGAGCGAGCGAGAGCGCGACCGAGCGAGAGAGAGCGCCCGAGCGAGAGAGCGACCGAGCGAGAGAGCGACCGAGCGAGAGAGAGAGCGACCGAGCGAGAGAGAGCGACCGAGCGAGAGAGAGAGCGCGAGAGAGAGAGAGAGCGCGACCGAGCGAGAGAGAGAGCGCGACCGAGCGAGAGAGAGAGCGCGACCGAGCGAGAGAGAGAGCGCGACCGAGCGAGAGAGAGAGCGCGACCGAGCGAGAGAGAGAGCGCGACCGAGCGAGAGAGAGAGCGCGACCGAGCGAGAGAGAGAGCGCGACCGAGCGAGAGAGCGCGACCGAGCGAGAGAGAGAGCGCGACCGAGCGAGAGAGAGAGAGAGCGACCGAGCGAGACCGAGAGAGAGAGAGCGAGAGAGAGAGAGCGACCGAGCGAGAGAGAGAGAGAGCCCGACCGAGCGAGAGATAGAGAGCCCGACCGAGCGAGAGAGAGAGAGCCCGACCGAGCGAGAGAGAGAGCCCGACCGAGCGAGAGAGAGCCCGACCGAGCGAGAGAGAGAGAGCCCGACGGAGCGAGAGAGAGCCCGACCGAGCGAGGGAGAGAGAGCCCGACCGAGTGAGAGAGAGAGAGCCCGACCGAGCGAGAGAGAGCCCGACCGAGCGAGAGAGAGAGAGCCCGACCGAGCGAGAGAGAGAGAGCCCGGCCGAGCGAGAGAGAGAGAGCCCGGCCGAGCGAGAGAGAGAGAGCCCGGCCGAGCGAGAGAGAGAGAGCGCGACCGAGCGAGAGAGAGAGCGACTGAGCGAGAGAGAGAGCGCGACCGAGCGAGAGCGACCGAGCGAGAGAGAGAGCGCGACCGAGCGAGAGAGAGAGAGCGCGACCGAGCGAGAGAGAGAGAGCGCGACCGAGCGAGAGAGAGAGAGCGCGACCGAGCGAGAGAGAGAGAGCGACCGAGCGAGAGAGAGAGAGCGCGACCGAGCAAGAGAGAGCGCGCGACCGAGCGAGAGAGCGCGACCGAGCGAGAGAGAGAGCGCGACCGAGCGAGAGAGAGAGAGAGCGACCGAGCGAGAGAGAGAGCGCGACCGAGCGAGAGAGAGAGAGCGCGACCGAGCGAGAGAGAGAGAGCGCGACCGAGCGAGAGAGAGCGCGCGACCGAGCGAGAGAGAGAGCGCGACCGAGCGAGAGAGAGAGCGCGACCGAGCGAGAGAGCGCGACCGAGCGAGAGAGAGCGCGACCTAGCGAGAGAGAGAGCGCGACCGAGAGAGAGAGAGAGAGAGAGAGCGCGACCGAGCGAGAGAGAGAGCGACCGAGCGAGAGAGAGAGCGACCGAGCGAGAGAGAGAGCGACCGAGCGAGAGAGAGAGCGCGACCGAGCGAGAGAGAGCGCGACCGAGCGAGAGAGAGAGAGCGACCGAGCGAGAGAGAGCGACCGAGCGAGAGAGAGAGCGACCGAGCGAGAGAGAGAGAGCGCGCGACCGAGCGAGGGAGAGAGAGAGCGCGACCGAGCGAGAGAGAGAGCGACCGAGCGAGAGAGAGCGACCGAGCGAGAGAGAGAGAGAGCGACCGAGCGAGAGAGAGAGAGAGCGACCGAGCGAGAGAGAGAGCGACCGAGCGAGAGAGAGAGAGCGCGACCGAGCGAGAGAGAGAGAGCGACCGAGCGAGAGAGAGAGAGCGACCGAGCGAGAGAGAGAGAGCGACCGAGCGAGAGAGAGAGCGACCGAGCGAGAGAGAGCGACCGAGCGAGAGAGAGCGACCGAGCGAGAGAGAGAGAGCGACCGAGCGAGAGAGAGCGACCGAGCGAGAGAGAGAGAGCGACCGAGCGACAGAGAGCGACCGAGCGAGAGAGCGACCGAGCGAGAGAGAGAGCGACCGAGCGAGAGAGAGAGCGACCGAGCGAGAGAGAGAGCGACCGAGCGAGAGAGAGAGCGACCGAGAGAGAGAGAGAGCGCGACCGAGCGAGAGAGAGAGAGCGACCGAGCGAGAGAGAGCGACCGAGCGAGAGAGAGCGACCGAGCGAGAGAGAGAGCGACCGAGCGAGAGAGAGCGCGACCGAGCGAGAGAGAGAGAGAGAGAGCGCGACCGAGCGAGAGAGAGCGACCGAGCGAGAGAGAGAGAGCGCGACCGAGCGAGAGAGAGAGAGCGCGACCGAGCGAGAGAGAGAGAGCGCGACCGAGCGAGCGAGAGAGAGCGCGACCGAGCAAGAGAGAGAGAGCGACCGAGCGGGAGAGAGAGCGACCGAGCGAGAGAGAGAGAGCGCGACCGAGCGAGAGAGAGCGACCGAGCGAGAGAGAGAGCGCGACCGAGCGAGAGAGAGAGCCCGGCCGAGCGAGAGAGAGAGCCCGGCCGAGCGAGAGAGAGAGCCCGGCCGAGCGAGAGAGAGAGAGCCCGACCGAGCGAGAGAGAGAGAGCGCGACCGAGCGAGAGAGAGAGCGCGACCGAGCGAGAGAGAGAGCGCGACCGAGCGAGAGAGAGAGAGCGACCGAGCGAGAGAGAGAGCGCGATCCGAGCGAGAGAGAGAGCGCGACCGAGCGAGAGAGAGAGCGCGGCCGAGCGAGAGAGAGCGACCGAGCGAGAGAGAGAGAGCGACCGAGCGAGAGAGAGAGAGCGACCTAGCGAGAGAGAGAGCGACCGAGCGAGAGAGAGAGAGAGAGCGACCGAGCGAGAGAGACAGCGACCGAGCGAGAGAGACAGCGACCGAGCGAGAGAGAGCGCGACCGAGCGAGAGAGAGTGCGACCGAGCGAGAGAGAGAGAGAGCGCGACCGAGCGAGAGAGAGAGAGAGCGCGACCGAGCGAGAGAGAGAGAGAGCGCGACCGAGCGAGAGAGAGAGCGCGACCGAGCGAGAGAGAGAGCGCGACCGAGCGAGAGAGAGAGCGCGACCGAGCGAGAGAGAGAGCGCGACCGAGCGAGAGAGAGAGCGCGACCGAGCGAGAGAGAGAGCGCGACCGAGCGAGAGAGAGAGCGACCGAGCGAGAGAGAGAGCGCGACCGAGCGAGAGAGAGAGCGCGACCGAGCGAGAGAGAGAGCCCGGCCGAGCGAGAGAGAGAGCCCGGCCGAGCGAGAGAGAGAGCCCGGCCGAGCTAGAGAGAGAGCCCGGCCGAGCGAGAGAGAGAGCCCGGCCGAGCGAGAGAGAGAGCCCGGCCGAGCGAGAGAGAGAGAGCCCGACCGAGCGAGAGAGAGAGCGCGACCGAGCGAGAGAGAGAGAGCGCGACCGAGCGAGAGAGAGAGAGCGCGACCGAGCGAGAGAGAGCGCGCGACCGAGCGAGAGAGAGCGCGCGACCGAGCGAGAGAGAGAGCGCGACCGAGCGAGAGAGAGAGCGCGACCGAGCGAGAGAGCGCGACCGAGCGAGAGAGAGCGCGACCTAGCGAGAGAGAGAGCGCGACCGAGAGAGAGAGAGAGAGAGAGAGCGCGACCGAGCGAGAGAGAGAGCGACCGAGCGAGAGAGAGAGCGACCGAGCGAGAGAGAGAGCGACCGAGCGAGAGAGAGAGCGCGACCGAGCGAGAGAGAGCGCGACCGAGCGAGAGAGAGAGAGCGAACCGAGCGAGAGAGAGCGACCGAGCGAGAGAGAGAGCGACCGAGCGAGAGAGAGAGAGCGCGCGACCGAGCGAGGGAGAGAGAGAGCGCGACCGAGCGAGAGAGAGAGCGACCGAGCGAGAGAGAGCGACCGAGCGAGAGAGAGAGAGAGCGACCGAGCGAGAGAGAGAGAGAGCGACCGAGCGAGAGAGAGAGCGACCGAGCGAGAGAGAGAGAGCGCGACCGAGCGAGAGAGAGAGAGCGACCGAGCGAGAGAGAGAGAGCGACCGAGCGAGAGAGAGAGCGACCGAGCGAGAGAGAGCGACCGAGCGAGAGAGAGCGACCGAGCGAGAGAGAGCGACCGAGCGAGAGAGAGAGAGCGACCGAGCGACAGAGAGCGACCGAGCGAGAGAGCGACCGAGCGAGAGAGAGAGCGACCGAGCGAGAGAGAGAGCGACCGAGCGAGAGAGAGAGCGACCGAGCGAGAGAGAGAGCGACCGAGAGAGAGAGAGAGCGCGACCGAGCGAGAGAGAGAGAGCGACCGAGCGAGAGAGAGCGACCGAGCGAGAGAGAGCGACCGAGCGAGAGAGAGAGCGACCGAGCGAGAGAGAGCGCGACCGAGCGAGAGAGAGAGAGAGAGAGCGCGACCGAGCGAGAGAGAGCGACCGAGCGAGAGAGAGAGAGCGCGACCGAGCGAGAGAGAGAGAGCGCGACCGAGCGAGAGAGAGAGAGCGCGACCGAGCGAGCGAGAGAGAGCGCGACCGAGCAAGAGAGAGAGAGCGACCGAGCGGGAGAGAGAGCGACCGAGCGAGAGAGAGAGAGCGCGACCGAGCGAGAGAGAGCGACCGAGCGAGAGAGAGAGCGCGACCGAGCGAGAGAGAGAGCCCGGCCGAGCGAGAGAGAGAGCCCGGCCGAGCGAGAGAGAGAGCCCGGCCGAGCGAGAGAGAGAGCCCGGCCGAGCGAGAGAGAGAGAGCCCGACCGAGCGAGAGAGAGAGAGCGCGACCGAGCGAGAGAGAGAGCGCGACCGAGCGAGAGAGAGAGCGCGACCGAGCGAGAGAGAGAGAGCGACCGAGCGAGAGAGAGAGCGCGACCGAGCGAGAGAGAGAGCGCGACCGAGCGAGAGAGAGAGCGCGGCCGAGCGAGAGAGAGCGACCGAGCGAGAGAGAGAGAGCGACCGAGCGAGAGAGAGAGAGCGACCTAGCGAGAGAGAGAGCGACCGAGCGAGAGAGAGAGAGAGAGCGACCGAGCGAGAGAGACAGCGACCGAGCGAGAGAGACAGCGACCGAGCGAGAGAGAGCGCGACCGAGCGAGAGAGAGCGCGACCGAGCGAGAGAGAGAGAGAGCGCGACCGAGCGAGAGAGAGAGAGAGCGCGACCGAGCGAGAGAGAGAGCGCGACCGAGCGAGAGAGAGAGCGCGACCGAGCGAGAGAGAGCGACCGAGCGAGAGAGAGAGAGCGACCGAGCGAGAGAGAGAGAGCGACCTAGCGAGAGAGAGAGAGCGACCGAGCGAGAGAGAGAGAGCGACCTAGCGAGAGAGAGAGCGACCGAGCGAGAGAGAGAGAGAGAGCGACCGAGCGAGAGAGAGAGCGACCGAGCGAGAGAGACAGCGACCGAGCGAGAGAGAGCGCGACCGAGCGAGAGAGAGCGCGACCGAGCGAGAGAGAGAGAGAGCGCGACCGAGCGAGAGAGAGAGAGAGCGCGACCGAGCGAGAGAGAGAGCGCGACCGAGCGAGAGAGAGAGCGCGACCGAGCGAGAGAGAGAGCGCGACCGAGCGAGAGAGAGAGCGCGACCGAGCGAGAGAGAGAGCGCGACCGAGCGAGAGAGAGAGCGCGACCGACCGAGAGAGAGAGCGCGACCGACCGAGAGAGAGAGCGCGACCGAGCGAGAGAGAGAGCGCGACCGAGCGAGAGAGAGAGCGCGACCGAGCGAGAGAGAGAGCGACCGAGCGAGAGAGAGAGCGCGAACCGAGCGAGAGAGAGAGCGCGACCGAGCGAGAGAGAGAGCCCGGCCGAGCGAGAGAGAGAGCCCGGCCGAGCGAGAGAGAGAGCCCGGCCGAGCTAGAGAGAGAGCCCGGCCGAGCGAGAGAGAGAGCCCGGCCGAGCGAGAGAGAGAGCCCGGCCGAGCGAGAGAGAGAGCCCGGCCGAGCGAGAGAGAGAGAGCCCGACCGAGCGAGAGAGAGAGAGCGTGACCGAGCGAGAGAGAGAGCGCGACCGAGCGAGAGAGAGAGAGCGACCGAGCGAGAGAGAGAGCGCGACCGAGCGAGAGAGAGAGCGCGACCGAGCGAGAGAGAGAGCGCGGCCGAGCGAGAGAGAGCGACCGAGCGAGAGAGAGAGAGCGACCGAGCGAGAGAGAGAGAGCGACCTAGCGAGAGAGAGAGAGCGACCGAGCGAGAGAGAGAGAGAGAGCGACCGAGCGAGAGAGACAGCGACCGAGCGAGAGAGACAGCGACCGAGCGAGAGAGAGCGACCGAGCGAGAGAGAGCGCGACCGAGCGAGAGAGAGCGCGACCGAGCGAGAGAGAGAGAGAGCGCGACCGAGCGAGAGAGAGAGAGAGCGCGATCCGAGCGAGAGAGAGAGAGAGCGCGAACCGAGCGAGAGAGAGAGACAGCGCGACCGAGCGAGAGAGAGAGCGCGACCGAGCGAGAGAGAGAGCGCGACCGAGCGAGAGAGAGAGCGCGACCGAGCGAGAGAGAGAGCGCGACCGAGCGAGAGAGAGAGCGCGACCGAGCGAGAGAGCGCGACCGAGCGAGAGAGAGAGCGACCGAGCGAGAGAGAGAGCGCAACCGAGCGAGAGAGAGAGCGACCGAGCGAGAGAGAGAGCGCGACCGAGCGAGAGAGAGAGCGCGACCGAGCGAGAGAGAGAGAGCGCGACCGAGCGAGAGAGAGAGAGCGACCGAGCGATAGAGAGAGCCCGAGCGAGAGAGAGAGCGCGACCGAGCGAGAGAGAGAGAGAGCGACCGAGCGAGAGAGAGCGCGACCGAGCGAGAGAGAGAGAGAGAGCGCGACCGAGCGAGAGCGCGACCGAGCGAGAGAGAGCGCCCGAGCGAGAGAGCGACCGAGCGAGAGAGAGAGCGACCGAGCGAGAGAGAGCGACCGAGCGAGAGAGAGAGCGCGACCGAGCGAGAGAGAGAGCGCGATCCGAGCGAGAGAGAGAGCGCGACCGAGCGAGAGAGAGAGCGCGACCGAGCGAGAGAGAGAGCGCGACCGAGCGAGAGAGAGAGCGCGACCGAGCGAGAGAGAGAGCGCGACCGAGCGAGAGAGAGAGCGCGACCGAGCGAGAGAGCGCGACCGAGCGAGAGAGAGAGCGCGACCGAGCGAGAGAGAGAGCGCGACCGAGCGAGAGAGAGAGCGCGACCGAGCGAGAGAGAGAGCGCGACCGAGCGAGAGAGAGAGCGACCGAGCGAGAGAGAGAGCGACCGAGCGTGAGAGTGAGCGACCGAGCGAGAGAGTGAGCGACCGAGCGAGAGAGAGAGCGACCGAGCGAGAGAGAGCGACCGAGCGAGAGAGCGACCGAGCGAGAGAGAGAGCGACCGAGCGAGAGAGAGCGACCGAGCGAGAGAGAGAGCGCGACCGAGCGAGAGAGAGAGCGCGACCGAGCGAGAGAGAGAGAGCGACCGAGCGAGAGAGAGAGAGCGACCGAGCGAGAGAGAGAGCGACCGAGCGAGAGAGAGAGAGCGACCGAGCGAGAGAGAGAGAGCGACCGAGCGAGAGAGAGAGCGACCGAGCGAGAGAGAGAGCGAGCGAGCGAGCGAGAGCGCGACCGAGAGAGAGAGAGCGCGACCGAGCGAGAGAGAGAGCGACCGAGCGAGAGAGAGAGAGAGAGAGAGAGAGAGAGAGCGACCGAGCGAGAGAGACAGAGCGACCCGAGCGACCGAGATAGAGCGACCGAGCGAGAGAGAGAGAGCGACCGAGCGAGAGAGAGAGCCCGACCGAGCGAGAGAGAGAGAGCCCGACCGAGCGAGAGAGAGAGAGCCCGACCGAGCGAGAGAGAGAGAGCCCGACCGAGCGAGAGAGAGCCGAGCCCGACCGAGCGAGGGAGAGAGAGCCCGACCGAGCGAGAGAGAAAGAGCCCGACCGAGCGAGAGAGAGAGAGCCCGACCGAGCGAGAGAGAGCCCGACCGAGCGAGAGAGAGAGAGCCCGACCGAGCGAGAGAGAGCCCGACCGAGCGAGGGAGAGAGAGCCCGACCGAGCGAGAGAGAGAGAGCCCGACCGAGCGAGAGAGAGCCCGACCGAGCGAGAGAGAGAGAGCGCGCGACCGAGCGAGAGAGAGAGCGACCGAGCGAGAGAGAGAGCGACCGAGCGAGAGAGAGAGAGCGACCGAGCGAGAGAGAGAGCGACCGAGCGAGAGAGAGAGCGACCGAGCGAGAGAGAGAGCGCGCGACCGAGCGAGAGAGAGAGAGCGACCGAGCGAGAGAGAGAGAGCGACCGAGCGAGAGAGAGAGCGACCGAGCGAGAGAGAGAGCGACCGAGCGAGAGAGAGAGTGACCGAGCGAGAGAGAGAGAGCGACCGAGCGAGAGAGAGAGAGCGACCGAGCGAGAGAGAGCGACCGAGCGAGAGAGAGAGCGACCGAGCGAGAGAGAGAGAGAGCGACCGAGCGAGAGAGCGACCGAGCGAGAGAGAGAGCGACCGAGAGAGAGAGAGCGCGACCGAGCGAGAGAGAGAGCGACCGAGCGAGAGAGAGAGCGACCGAGCGAGAGAGCGCGACCGAGCGAGAGAGAGAGAGAGCGCGACCGAGCGAGAGAGAGGGAGCGACCGAGCGAGAGAGAGCGACCGAGCGAGAGAGAGAGCGACCGAGCGAGAGAGAGCGCGACCGAGCGAGAGAGAGAGAGCGACCGAGCGAGAGAGAGAGAGCGACCGAGCGAGAGAGAGAGAGCGCGACCGAGCGAGAGAGAGAGAGCGCGACCGAGCGAGAGAGAGAGCGCGACCCAGCGAGAGAGAGAGCGCGACCGAGCGAGAGAGAGAGCGAGCGAGCGAGCGATAGCGCGACCGAGCGAGGGAGAGCGCGACCGAGCGAGAGAGAGCGCGACCGAGCGAGAGAGAGCGCGACCGAGCGAGAGAGAGAGCGACCGAGCGAGAGAGAGAGAGAGCGACCGAGCGAGAGAGAGCGACCGAGCGAGAGAGAGAGCGCGACCGAGCGAGAGAGAGAGCGCGACCGAGCGAGAGAGAGAGAGCGAGAGAGAGCGCGACCGAGCGAGAGAGCGCGACCGAGCGAGAGAGAGAGCGCGACCGAGCGAGAGAGAGAGCGACCGAGCGAGAGAGAGAGCGCGACCGAGCGAGAGAGAGCGCGACCGAGCGAGAGAGAGAGAGAGCGCGACCGAGCGAGGGAGAGAGCGCGACCGAGCGAGAGAGAGATAGCGCGACCGAGCGAGAGAGAGAGAGCGCGACCGAGCGAGAGAGAGAGAGCGCGACCGAGCGAGAGAGAGAGAGCGCGACCGAGCGAGAGAGAGAGAGCGCGACCGAGCGAGAGAGAGAGAGCGCGACCGAGCGAGAGAGAGAGAGCGCGACCGAGCGAGAGAGAGAGCGCGACCGAGCGAGAGAGAGAGCGCGCGACCGAGCGAGAGAGAGAGAGCCCGACCGAGCGAGAGAGAGCCCGACCGAGCGAGAGAGAGCCCGACCGAGCGAGAGAGAGAGAGCCCGACCGAGCGAGAGAGAGAGAGCCCGACCGAGCGAGAGAGAGAGCCCGACCGAGCGAGAGAGAGAGAGCCCGACCGAGCGAGAGAGAGAGAGCCCGACCGAGCGAGAGAGAGAGAGCCCGACCGAGCGAGAGAGAGAGAGCCCGACCGAGCGAGAGAGAGAGAGCCCGACCGAGCGAGAGAGAGAGAGCCCGACCGAGCGAGAGAGAGAGAGCCCGACCGAGCGAGAGAGAGAGAGCCCGACCGAGCGAGAGAGAGCCCAACCGAGCGAGAGAGAGAGAGCAGAAAAGACCCAGATGTCAGGAAAACAAATGGAGACAAACGCACCGATTTCCTCACCCAGAGAAGAGGCGTCCGGCAGGGCTGCAATTTGAGCCCGACCCTGTTCAACATATACATAAATGAATTAGCAGACATGCTGGAGCAAAGCGAATCACCAGGTCTCCGTCTCCTGGATGGAGAAGTGAAGTCCCTGTTCTATGCGGACGACCTGGTTCTGCTGTCTCCCACAGAACAGGGATTACAGCAACAACTAGACCTACTCGACAAATACTGCCAAAATTGGGCTCTAACAGTAAATCTAAAGAAAACCAACATCATGATTTTTCAGAAAAGACCCAGATGTCAGGAAAACAAATACCAGTTTACCCTCAGTGATACCACTATAGGACACACTATGAGCTACACCTACCTTGGTCTAACTATTACAGCATCAGGGAGCTTCAGCATAGCAGTGAATGCACTAAAAGAAAAAGCCCGAAGAGCCCTATATGCAATAAAAAGAAAATTCTACAACATCCAAATCCCAATCAAAATCTGGCTCAAAATTTTTGACAGCATAATCCTGCCCATTGCACTGTACGGTAGTGAAGTATGCGGCCCGCTAAATCACCAAAGCTACACTAAATGGGAAAAACACACAATAGAAGCCCTACATGCAGAATTCTGCTGAAGCATCCTTCGCACCCAAAGAAAAACGCCAACAAATGCATGCAGAGCCGAACTAGGCAGATACCCACTGATAATAAACATCCAAAAACGAGCACTAAACTTCCTAAATCACCTCAAATCTAGCTCCCCAGACACCCTTCATTTCAAAGCCTTTCAGACCCAAGAGCTAAACCCAGAAAAGAGTCCCCTGAGTCAGCTGCTACTGAAACTAAGTACTCAGCCGGACCCTGACCAGCCCCAGACCAACACAGCCGTCCAAACACCAATCCGAGTGAACCAAATCATTAAAAAATGCAAAGAAACCTACCTGGAACATTGGAACAAAATAACCGAAAGCCAAAGCAGATTAGAATGTTACCGGGCCCTAAAAAGAGAATATAAACTGGCAGACTACCTCACGACCATCAGAGACACAAAACAGAGACAGACCCTCACCAGGTACAGACTAAGCGACCACCAACTGGAAATTGAAAAAGGCAGATACAAGAAATCCTGGCAGCCTAGAGAGAATAGAATATGCGATCAATGTCTGGCTGGCGAGGTTGAAACAGAAATGCATTTCCTCCTAAAATGCGAAAAATTCAACACATCAAGAAACATATTATTCAACAAGCTAAGCCAAACAACCCCAGATTTCAAGGAATTGGATGATCTGTCAAAATTGAGATTAGTCCTGGGAGAAGGAGACAGACCATACCTTGGGGCCAAATATGTAACAACACGTCACAACCTGAGGACTGTTTAAAAGTAAGACTGTTTAAAATTAATATTGAACGTACCAAATGAAGTAGAAAGACTGTTTAAAATTAATATTGTTTAAAAGTAATATTGTATGTACCCAACAAATGTCAAATCGATTGACACCTACAGAATGTTGGAAAACTGTACCTTTTTGATATGTAAGCTTTGGCAATATGGTTCTCTGTAAACTTTCATGCCAATAAAGCATTTGAACTGAACTGAAAAACTGAACTGAGAGAGCCCGACCGAGCGAGAGAGAGAGAGCCCGACCGAGCGAGAGAGAGCCCGACCGAGCGAGAGAGAGAGAGCCCGACCGAGCGAGAGAGAGAGAGCCCGACCGAGCGAGAGAGAGCGAACCGAGCGAGAGAGAGAGAGCGCGACCGAGCGAGAGAGAGAGCGCGACCGAGCGAGAGAGAGAGCGCGACCGAGCGAGAGAGACAGAGCGCGACCGAGCGAGAGAGACAGAGCGCGACCGAGCGAGAGAGAGAGAGAGAGCGCGACCGAGCGAGAGAGAGAGAGCGCGACCGAGCGAGAGAGAGAGAGCGCGACCGAGCGAGAGAGAGAGAGCGCGACCGAGCGAGAGAGAGAGAGCGCGACCGAGCGAGAGAGAGAGCGCGACCGAGCGAGAGAGAGAGAGCGCGACCGAGCGAGAGAGAGAGAGCGCGACCGAGCGAGAGAGAGAGAGAGCGACCGAGCGAGAGAGAGAGCGACCCGAGCGAGAGAGAGAGCGACCGAGAGAGAGACCGACCGAGCGAGAGAGAGAGCGTGACCGAGCGAGAGAGAGCGCGACCGAGCGAGAGAGAGAGCGACCGAGCGAGAGAGAGCGCGACCGAGCGAGAGAGAGAGCGCGACCGAGCGAGAGAGAGCGACCGAGCGAGAGAGCGAGAGAGCGCGCGACCAAGCGAGAGAGAGAGAGAGCGCGACCGAGCGAGAGAGAGAGCGACCGAGCGAGAGAGAGAGCGACCGAGTGAGAGCGACCGAGCGAGAGAGAGAGAGCGACCGAGCGAGAGAGAGAGAGCGCGACCGAGCGAGAGAGAGAGAGCGACCGAGCGAGATAGAGAGAGCGACCGAGCGAGAGAGAGAGAGCGACCGAGCGAGAGAGAGGGAGCGCGCCACCGAGCGAGAGAGAGCGACCGAGCGAGAGAGAGAGAGCGCGACCGAGCGAGAGAGAGAGAGCGCGAACGAGCGATAGAGAGAGCGCGACCGAGCGAGAGAGAGAGAGCGCGAACGAGCGATAGAGAGAGCGCGACCGAGCGAGAGAGAGCGCGACCGAGCGAGAGAGAGAGAGCGACCGAGCGAGAGAGAGAGCGCGACCGAGCGAGAGAGAGCGCGACCGAGCGAGAGAGAGCGCGCGACCGAGCGAGACAGAGAGAGAGCGACCGAGCGAGAGAGAGAGAGCGCGCGACCGAGCGAGAGAGAGAGAGCGACCGAGCGAGAGAGAGAGAGCGCGCGACCGAGCGAGAGAGAGCGACCGAGCGAGAGAGAGAGAGCGCGACCGAGCGAGAGAGAGAGAGCGCGACCGAGCGAGAGAGAGAGAGCCCGACCGAGCGAGAGAGAGAGAGCCCGACCGAGCGAGAGAGAGAGAGCCCGACCGAGCGAGAGAGAGAGAGCCCGACCGAGCGAGAGAGAGAGAGCCCGACCGAGCGAGAGAGAGAGAGCCCGACCGAGCGAGAGAGAGAGAGCCCGACCGAGCGAGAGAGAGAGAGCCCGACCGAGCGAGAGAGAGAGAGCCCGACCGAGCGAGAGAGAGAGAGCCCGACCGAGCGAGAGAGAGAGAGCCCGACCGAGCGAGAGAGAGAGAGCCCGACCGAGCGAGAGAGAGAGAGCCCGACCGAGCGAGAGAGAGCCCAACCGAGCGAGAGAGAGAGAGCAGAAAAGACCCAGATGTCAGGAAAACAAATGGAGACAAACGCACCGATTTCCTCACCCAGAGAAGAGGCGTCCGGCAGGGCTGCAATTTGAGCCCGACCCTGTTCAACATATACATAAATGAATTAGCAGACATGCTGGAGCAAAGCGAATCACCAGGTCTCCGTCTCCTGGATGGAGAAGTGAAGTCCCTGTTCTATGCGGACGACCTGGTTCTGCTGTCTCCCACAGAACAGGGATTACAGCAACAACTAGACCTACTCGACAAATACTGCCAAAATTGGGCTCTAACAGTAAATCTAAAGAAAACCAACATCATGATTTTTCAGAAAAGACCCAGATGTCAGGAAAACAAATACCAGTTTACCCTCAGTGATACCACTATAGGACACACTATGAGCTACACCTACCTTGGTCTAACTATTACAGCATCAGGGAGCTTCAGCATAGCAGTGAATGCACTAAAAGAAAAAGCCCGAAGAGCCCTATATGCAATAAAAAGAAAATTCTACAACATCCAAATCCCAATCAAAATCTGGCTCAAAATTTTTGACAGCATAATCCTGCCCATTGCACTGTACGGTAGTGAAGTATGCGGCCCGCTAAATCACCAAAGCTACACTAAATGGGAAAAACACACAATAGAAGCCCTACATGCAGAATTCTGCTGAAGCATCCTTCGCACCCAAAGAAAAACGCCAACAAATGCATGCAGAGCCGAACTAGGCAGATACCCACTGATAATAAACATCCAAAAACGAGCACTAAACTTCCTAAATCACCTCAAATCTAGCTCCCCAGACACCCTTCATTTCAAAGCCTTTCAGACCCAAGAGCTAAACCCAGAAAAGAGTCCCCTGAGTCAGCTGCTACTGAAACTAAGTACTCAGCCGGACCCTGACCAGCCCCAGACCAACACAGCCGTCCAAACACCAATCCGAGTGAACCAAATCATTAAAAAATGCAAAGAAACCTACCTGGAACATTGGAACAAAATAACCGAAAGCCAAAGCAGATTAGAATGTTACCGGGCCCTAAAAAGAGAATATAAACTGGCAGACTACCTCACGACCATCAGAGACACAAAACAGAGACAGACCCTCACCAGGTACAGACTAAGCGACCACCAACTGGAAATTGAAAAAGGCAGATACAAGAAATCCTGGCAGCCTAGAGAGAATAGAATATGCGATCAATGTCTGGCTGGCGAGGTTGAAACAGAAATGCATTTCCTCCTAAAATGCGAAAAATTCAACACATCAAGAAACATATTATTCAACAAGCTAAGCCAAACAACCCCAGATTTCAAGGAATTGGATGATCCTTGGGGCCAAATATGTAACAACACGTCACAACCTGAGGACTGTTTAAAAGTAAGACTGTTTAAAATTAATATTGAACGTACCAAATGAAGTAGAAAGACTGTTTAAAATTAATATTGTTTAAAAGTAATATTGTATGTACCCAACAAATGTCAAATCGATTGACACCTACAGAATGTTGGAAAACTGTACCTTTTTGATATGTAAGCTTTGGCAATATGGTTCTCTGTAAACTTTCATGCCAATAAAGCATTTGAACTGAACTGAAAAACTGAACTGAGAGAGCCCGACCGAGCGAGAGAGAGAGAGCCCGACCGAGCGAGAGAGAGCCCGACCGAGCGAGAGAGAGAGAGCCCGACCGAGCGAGAGAGAGCGACCGAGCGAGAGAGAGAGAGCGCGACCGAGCGAGAGAGAGAGCGCGACCGAGCGAGAGAGAGAGCGCGACCGAGCGAGAGAGACAGAGCGCGACCGAGCGAGAGAGAGAGAGCGCGACCGAGCGAGAGAGAGAGAGCGCGACCGAGCGAGAGAGAGAGAGCGCGACCGAGCGAGAGAGAGAGAGCGCGACCGAGCGAGAGAGAGAGAGCGCGACCGAGCGAGAGAGAGAGAGCGCGACCGAGCGAGAGAGAGAGAGCGCGACCGAGCGAGAGAGAGAGAGCGCGACCGAGCGAGAGAGAGAGCGACCGAGCGAGAGAGAGAGCGACCGAGCGAGAGAGAGAGCGACCGAGAGAGAGACCGACCGAGCGAGAGAGAGAGCGTGACCGAGCGAGAGAGAGCGCGACCGAGCGAGAGAGAGAGCGACCGAGCGAGAGAGAGCGCGACCGAGCGAGAGAGAGAGCGACCGAGCGAGAGAGCGAGAGAGCGCGCGACCGAGCGAGAGAGAGAGAGCGCGACCGAGCGAGAGAGAGAGCGACCGAGCGAGAGAGAGAGCGACCGAGTGAGAGCGACCGAGCGAGAGAGAGAGAGCGACCGAGCGAGAGAGAGAGCGCGACCGAGCGAGAGAGAGAGAGCGACCGAGCGAGATAGAGAGAGCGACCGAGCGAGAGAGAGAGAGCGACCGAGCGAGAGAGAGGGAGCGCGCGACCGAGCGAGAGAGAGCGACCGAGCGAGAGAGAGAGAGCGCGACCGAGCGAGAGAGAGAGAGCGCGAACGAGCGATAGAGAGAGCGCGACCGAGCGAGAGAGAGAGAGCGCGAACGAGCGATAGAGAGAGCGCGACCGAGCGAGAGAGAGCGCGACCGAGCGAGAGAGAGCGACCGAGCGAGAGAGAGAGCGCGACCGAGCGAGAGAGAGCGCGACCGAGCGAGAGAGAGCGCGCGACCGAGCGAGACAGAGAGAGAGCGACCGAGCGAGAGAGAGAGAGCGCGCGACCGAGCGAGAGAGAGCGACCGAGCGAGAGAGAGAGAGCGCGCGACCGAGCGAGAGAGAGCGACCGAGCGAGAGAGAGAGAGCGCGACCGAGCGAGAGAGAGAGAGCGCGACCGAGCGAGAGAGAGAGAGCCCGACCGAGCGAGAGAGAGAGAGCCCGACCGAGCGAGAGAGAGAGAGCCCGACCGAGCGAGAGAGAGAGAGCCCGACCGAGCGAGAGAGAGAGAGCCCGACCGAGCGAGAGAGAGAGAGCCCGACCGAGCGAGAGAGAGAGAGCCCGACCGAGCGAGAGAGAGAGAGCCCGACCGAGCGAGAGAGAGAGAGCCCGACCGAGCGAGAGAGAGCCCGACCGAGCGAGAGAGAGCCCAACCGAGCGAGAGAGAGAGAGCAGAAAAGACCCAGATGTCAGGAAAACAAATGGAGACAAACGCACCGATTTCCTCACCCAGAGAAGAGGCGTCCGGCAGGGCTGCAATTTGAGCCCGACCCTGTTCAACATATACATAAATGAATTAGCAGACATGCTGGAGCAAAGCGAATCACCAGGTCTCCGTCTCCTGGATGGAGAAGTGAAGTCCCTGTTCTATGCGGACGACCTGGTTCTGCTGTCTCCCACAGAACAGGGATTACAGCAACAACTAGACCTACTCGACAAATACTGCCAAAATTGGGCTCTAACAGTAAATCTAAAGAAAACCAACATCATGATTTTTCAGAAAAGACCCAGATGTCAGGAAAACAAATACCAGTTTACCCTCAGTGATACCACTATAGGACACACTATGAGCTACACCTACCTTGGTCTAACTATTACAGCATCAGGGAGCTTCAGCATAGCAGTGAATGCACTAAAAGAAAAAGCCCGAAGAGCCCTATATGCAATAAAAAGAAAATTCTACAACATCCAAATCCCAATCAAAATCTGGCTCAAAATTTTTGACAGCATAATCCTGCCCATTGCACTGTACGGTAGTGAAGTATGCGGCCCGCTAAATCACCAGAATTCTGCTGAAGCATCCTTCGCACCCAAAGAAAAACGCCAACAAATGCATGCAGAGCCGAACTAGGCAGATACCCACTGATAATAAACATCCAAAAACGAGCACTAAACTTCCTAAATCACCTCAAATCTAGCTCCCCAGACACCCTTCATTTCAAAGCCTTTCAGACCCAAGAGCTAAACCCAGAAAAGAGTCCCCTGAGTCAGCTGCTACTGAAACTAAGTACTCAGCCGGACCCTGACCAGCCCCAGACCAACACAGCCGTCCAAACACCAATCCGAGTGAACCAAATCATTAAAAAATGCAAAGAAACCTACCTGGAACATTGGAACAAAATAACCGAAAGCCAAAGCAGATTAGAATGTTACCGGGCCCTAAAAAGAGAATATAAACTGGCAGACTACCTCACGACCATCAGAGACACAAAACAGAGACAGACCCTCACCAGGTACAGACTAAGCGACCACCAACTGGAAATTGAAAAAGGCAGATACAAGAAATCCTGGCAGCCTAGAGAGAATAGAATATGCGATCAATGTCTGGCTGGCGAGGTTGAAACAGAAATGCATTTCCTCCTAAAATGCGAAAAATTCAACACATCAAGAAACATATTATTCAACAAGCTAAGCCAAACAACCCCAGATTTCAAGGAATTGGATGATCTGTCAAAATTGAGATTAGTCCTGGGAGAAGGAGACAGACCATACCTTGGGGCCAAATATGTAACAACACGTCACAACCTGAGGACTGTTTAAAAGTAAGACTGTTTAAAATTAATATTGAACGTACCAAATGAAGTAGAAAGACTGTTTAAAATTAATATTGTTTAAAAGTAATATTGTATGTACCCAACAAATGTCAAATCGATTGACACCTACAGAATGTTGGAAAACTGTACCTTTTTGATATGTAAGCTTTGGCAATATGGTTCTCTGTAAACTTTCATGCCAATAAAGCATTTGAACTGAACTGAAAAACTGAACTGAGAGAGCCCGACCGAGCGAGAGAGAGAGAGCCCGACCGAGCGAGAGAGAGCCCGACCGAGCGAGAGAGAGAGAGCCCGACCGAGCGAGAGAGAGCGACCGAGCGAGAGAGAGAGAGCGCGACCGAGCGAGAGAGAGAGCGCGACCGAGCGAGAGAGAGAGCGCGACCGAGCGAGAGAGACAGAGCGCGACCGAGCGAGAGAGACAGAGCGCGACCGAGCGAGAGAGAGAGAGCGCGACCGAGCGAGAGAGAGAGAGCGCGACCGAGCGAGAGAGAGAGAGCGCGACCGAGCGAGAGAGAGAGAGCGCGACCGAGCGAGAGAGAGAGAGCGCGACCGAGCGAGAGAGAGAGAGCGCGACCGAGCGAGAGAGAGAGAGCGCGACCGAGCGAGAGAGAGAGAGCGCGACCGAGCGAGAGAGAGAGAGCGCGACCGAGCGAGAGAGAGAGAGAGCGACCGAGCGAGAGAGAGAGCGACCGAGCGAGAGAGAGAGCGACCGAGAGAGAGACCGACCGAGCGAGAGAGAGAGCGTGACCGAGCGAGAGAGAGCGCGACCGAGCGAGAGAGAGAGCGACCGAGCGAGAGAGAGCGCGACCGAGCGAGAGAGAGAGCGCGACCGAGCGAGAGAGAGCGACCGAGCGAGAGAGCGAGAGAGCGCGCGACCGAGCGAGAGAGAGAGAGAGCGCGACCGAGCGAGAGAGAGAGCGACCGAGCGAGAGAGAGAGCGACCGAGTGAGAGCGACCGAGCGAGAGAGAGAGAGCGACCGAGCGAGAGAGAGAGAGCGCGACCGAGCGAGAGAGAGAGAGCGACCGAGCGAGATAGAGAGAGCGACCGAGCGAGAGAGAGAGAGCGACCGAGCGAGAGGGAGCGCGCGACCGAGCGAGAGAGAGCGACCGAGCGAGAGAGAGAGAGCGCGACCGAGCGAGAGAGAGAGAGCGCGAACGAGCGATAGAGAGAGCGCGACCGAGCGAGAGAGAGAGAGCGCGAACGAGCGATAGAGAGAGCGCGACCGAGCGAGAGAGAGCGCGACCGAGCGAGAGAGAGCGACCGAGCGAGAGAGAGAGCGACCGAGCGAGAGAGAGCGCGCGACCGAGCGAGACAGAGAGAGAGCGACCGAGCGAGAGAGAGAGAGCGCGCGACCGAGCGAGAGAGAGAGAGCGACCGAGCGAGAGAGAGAGAGCGCGCGACCGAGCGAGAGAGAGCGACCGAGCGAGAGAGAGAGAGCGCGACCGAGCGAGAGAGAGAGAGCGCGACCGAGCGAGAGAGAGAGAGCGCGACCGAGCGAGAGAGAGAGCGCGACCGAGCGAGAGAGAGAGAGCGCGACCGAGCGAGAGAGAGAGAGCGCGAGCGAGCGATAGAGAGAGCGCGACCGAGCGAGAGAGAGAGCGCGACCGAGCGAGAGAGAGAGAGCGACCGAGCGAGAGAGAGAGCGCGACCGAGCGAGAGAGAGAGAGCGACCGAGCGAGAGAGAGAGCGCGACCGAGCGAGAGAGAGCGCGACCGAGCGAGAGAGAGCGCGCGACCGAGCGAGACAGAGAGAGCGAGACAGAGAGAGCGCGCGACCGAGCGAGAGAGAGAGAGCGACCGAGCGAAAGAGAGAGCGCGCGACCGAGCGAGAGAGAGAGCGCGACCGAGCGAGAGAGCGCGACCGAGCGAGAGAGAGAGCGCGACCGAGCGAGAGAGCGCGACCGAGCGAGAGAGAGAGCGCGACCGAGCGAGAGAGCGCGACCGAGCGAGAGAGAGAGCGCGACCGAGCGAGAGAGAGAGCGCGACCGAGCGAGAGAGAGAGAGCGACCGAGCGAGAGAGAGAGAGAGCGACCGAGCGAGAGAGAGAGAGCGACCGAGCGAGAGAGAGCGCGACCGAGCGAGAGAGAGAGAGCGCGACCGAGCGAGAGAGAGAGCGACCGAGCGAGAGAGAGAGAGAGAGCGTGACCGAGCGAGAGAGTGAGCGCGACCGAGCGAGAGAGCGCGACCGAGCGAGAGAGAGAGCGCGACCGAGCGAGAGAGAGCGACCGAGCGAGAGAGAGAGAGCGACCGAGCGAGAGAGAGCGCGACCGAGCGAGAGAGAGAGAGCGCGACCGAGCGAGAGAGAGAGAGCGACCGAGCGAGAGAGAGAGCGTGACCGAGCGAGAGAGTGAGCGCGACCGAGCGAGATAGAGCGCGACCGAGCGAGAGAGAGAGAGCGACCGAGCGAGAGAGAGAGCGCGACCGAGCGAGAGAGAGAGCGCGACCGAGCGAGAGAGAGCGCGACCGAGTGAGAGAGAGAGCGACCGAGCGAGAGAGAGAGCGACCGAGCGAGAGAGAGAGAGAGCGACCGAGCGAGAGAGAGAGAGCGACCGAGCGAGACAGCGACCGAGCGAGAGAGAGAGAGAGAGCGCGACCGAGAGAGAGCGACCGAGCGAGAGAGAGCGACCGAGCGAGAGAGAGAGCGAGACAGAGAGAGAGCGCGCGACCGAGCGAGACAGAGAGAGAGCGAGACAGAGAGAGCGCGCGACCGAGCGAGAGAGAGAGAGCGACCGAGCGAGAGAGAGAGAGCGCGCGACCGAGCGAGAGAGAGAGCGCGACCGAGCGAGAGAGAGAGCGCGACCGAGCGAGAGAGAGCGCGACCGAGCGAGAGAGAGAGAGCGACCGAGCGAGAGAGAGAGAGAGCGACCGAGCGAGAGAGAGAGAGCGACCGAGCGAGAGAGAGAGCGCGACCGAGCGAGAGAGAGAGAGCGACCGAGCGAGAGAGAGCGACCGAGCGAGAGAGAGAGCGCGACCGAGCGAGAGAGAGAGCGCGACCGAGCGAGAGAGAGCGCGACCGAGCGAGAGAGAGAGAGCGACCGAGTGAGAGAGAGAGCGACCGAGCGAGAGAGAGAGCGACCGAGCGAGAGAGAGAGAGAGCGACCGAGCGAGAGAGAGAGAGAGCGACCGAGCGAGAGAGACAGCGACCGAGCGAGAGAGAGCAACCGAGCGAGAGAGAGCGCGACCGAGCGAGAGAGAGCGACCGAGCGAGAGAGGGCGACCGAGCGAGAGAGGGCGACCGAGCGAGAGAGAGCGACCGAGCGAGAGAGAGAGAGAGAGAGCGCGACCGAGCGAGAGAGAGGGAGCGACCGAGCGAGAGAGAGCGACCGAGCGAGAGAGAGCGCGACCGAGCGAGAGAGAGAGCGACCGAGCGAGAGAGAGAGCGCGACCGAGCGAGAGAGAGAGAGAGCGACCGAGCGAGAGAGAGAGAGCGACCGAGCGAGAGAGAGAGCGCGACCGAGCGAGAGAGAGAGCGCGACCGAGCGAGAGAGAGAGCGCGACCGAGCGAGAGAGAGCGCGCGACCGAGCGAGAGAGAGCGCGCGACCGAGCGAGAGAGAGAGCGCGACCGAGCGAGAGAGAGAACGCGACCGAGCGAGAGAGAGAGCGCGACCGAGCGAGAGAGAGAGAGAGCGCGACCGAGCGAGAGAGAGCGCGACCGAGCGAGAGAGAGCGCGACCGAGCGAGAGAGAGAGAGAGCGCGACCGAACGAGAGAGAGAGCGAGCGAGCGAGCGAGAGCGCGACCGAGCGAGAGAGAGCGCGACCGAGCGAGAGAGAGAGAGCGCGACCGAGCGAGAGAGAGAGAGCGACCGAGCGAGAGAGAGAGCGACCGAGCGAGAGAGAGAGCGACCGAGCGAGAGAGAGAGCGCGAGAGAGAGAGAGAGAGCGACCGAGCGAGAGAGAGAGCGACCGAGCGAGATAGAGAGCGCCCGAGCGAGAGAGAGAGCGCGAGAGAGAGAGCGCGAGAGAGAGAGAGAGCGCGACCGAGAGAGAGAGCGACCGAGAGAGAGAGCGCGACCGAGCGAGAGAGAGCGCGACCGAGCGAGAGAGAGCGCGACCGAGCGAGAGAGAGAGAGCCCGACCGAGCGAGAGAGAGAGAGCCCGACCGAGCGAGAGAGAGAGAGCGACCGAGCGAGAGAGAGAGCGACCGAGCGAGAGAGAGCCCGACCGAGCGAGAGAGAGCCCGACCGAGCGAGAGCGCGACCGAGCGAGAGAGAGCGACCGAGAGAGAGAGCGCGACTGAGCGATAGAGAGAGAGCGCGACCGAGCGAGAGAGAGAGAGCGACCGAGAGAGAGCGCGACCGAGCGAGAGAGCGCGACCGAGCGAGAGAGCGCGACCGAGCGAGAGAGAGAGCGCGACCGAGCGAGAGAGAGAGAGCGCGACCGAGCGAGAGAGAGAGAGCGCGACCGAGCGAGAGAGAGAGAGCGCGACCGAGCGAGAGAGAGAGAGCGCGACCGAGCGAGAGAGAGAGAGCGCGACCGAGCGAGAGAGAGAGAGCGCGACCGAGCGAGAGAGAGAGCGCGACCGAGCGAGAGAGAGAGCGCGACCGAGCGAGAGAGAGAGCGCGACCGAGAGAGAGCGCGACCGAGCGAGAGAGAGAGCGCGACCGAGCGAGAGAGAGCGCGTCCGAGCGAGAGAGAGCGCGACCGAGCGAGAGAGAGCGCGCGACCGAGCGAGAGAGAGAGAGAGCGCGACCGAGCGAGAGAGAGCGAGCGAGCGAGCGAGAGAGAGCGACCGAGCGAGAGAGAGAGCGACCGAGCGAGAGAGAGCCCGACCGAGCGAGAGAGAGCCCGACCGAGCGAGAGCGCGACCGAGCGAGAGAGAGCGACCGAGAGAGAGAGCGCGACTGAGCGAGAGAGAGAGAGCGCGACCGAGCGAGAGAGAGAGAGCGACCGAGAGAGAGCGCGACCGAGCGAGAGAGCGCGACCGAGCGAGAGAGCGCGACCGAGCGAGAGAGAGAGAGCGCGACCGAGCGAGAGAGAGAGAGCGCGACCGAGCGAGAGAGAGCGCGACCGAGCGAGAGAGAGAGAGCGCGACCGAGCAAGAGAGAGAGAGCGCGACCGAGCGAGAGAGAGAGAGCGCGACCGAGCGAGAGAGAGAGCGCGACCGAGCGAGAGAGAGAGAGCGCGACCGAGCGAGAGAGAGAGCGCGACCGAGCGAGAGAGAGAGCGCGACCGAGCGAGAGAGAGAGCGCGACCGAGAGAGAGCGCGACCGAGCGAGAGAGAGAGCGCGACCGAGCGAGAGAGAGCGCGTCCGAGCGAGAGAGAGCGCGACCGAGCGAGAGAGAGCGCGCGACCGAGCGAGAGAGAGAGAGAGCGCGACCGAGCGAGAGAGAGCGAGCGAGCGAGAGCGCGACCGAGCGAGAGAGAGCGCGACCGAGCGAGAGAGAGCGCGACCGAGCGAGAGAGAGCGACCGAGCGAGAGAGAGAGCGACCGAGCGAGAGAGAGAGCGCGAGAGAGAGAGAGAGAGCGACCGAGCGAGAGAGAGAGAGCGACCGAGCGAGAGAGAGAGCGCGAGAGAGAGAGCGCGAGAGAGAGAGAGCGCGACCGAGCGAGAGAGAGAGAGCGACCGAGAGAGAGAGCGCGACCGAGCGAGAGAGAGCGACCGAGAGAGAGAGCGTGACCGAGCGAGAGAGAGCGCGACCGAGCGAGAGAGAGAGAGCGACCGAGCGAGAGAGAGAGCGACCGAGCGAGAGAGAGCCCGACCGAGCGAGAGAGAGCCCGACCGAGCGAGAGAGAGCCCGACCGAGCGAGAGAGAGCCCGACCGAGCGAGAGCCCGACCGAGCGAGAGAGAGCCCGACCGAGCGAGAGAGAGAGAGCGCGACCGAGCGAGAGAGAGAGAGCGACCGAGAGAGAGCGCGACCGAGCGAGAGAGAGAGAGCGCGACCGAGCGAGAGAGAGAGAGCGCGACCGAGCGAGAGAGAGAGAGCGCGACCGAGCGAGAGAGAGAGAGCGCGACCGAGCGAGAGAGAGAGAGCGCGACCGAGCGAGAGAGAGAGAGCGCGACCGAGCGAGTGTGAGAGCACGACCGAGCGAGAGAGAGACCGAGCGAGAGAGCGCGACCGAGCGAGAGAGAGCGACCGAGCGAGAGAGAGAGAGAGAGAGAGCGCGACCGAGCGAGAGAGAGGGAGCGACCGAGCGAGAGAGAGCAACCGAGCGAGAGAGAGCACGACCGAGCGAGAGAGAGAGCGACCGAGCGAGAGAGAGAGCGCGACCGAGCGAGAGAGAGAGAGAGCGACCGAGCGAGAGAGAGAGCGCGAACCGAGCGAGAGAGAGAGCGCGAGAGAGAGAGAGAGAGCGAGAGAGAGAGAGCGCGACCGAGCGAGAGAGAGAGAGCGACCGAGAGAGAGAGCGTGACCGAGCGAGAGAGAGAGCGAGCGAGCGAGCGAGAGCGCGACCGAGAGAGAGAGAGCGCGACCGAGCGAGAGAGAGAGCGACCGAGCGAGAGAGAGAGAGAGAGAGAGCGACCGAGCGAGAGAGACAGAGCGACCGAGCGACCGAGATAGAGCGACCGAGCGAGAGAGAGAGAGCGACCGAGCGAGAGAGAGCCCGACCGAGCGAGAGAGAGAGAGAGAGCCCGACCGAGCGAGAGAGAGAGAGCCCGAGCGAGAGAGAGAGAGCCCGACCGAGTGAGAGAGAGAGAGCCCGACCGAGCGAGAGAGAGCCCGACCGAGCGAGGGAGAGAGAGCCCGACCGAGCGAGAGAGAGCCCGACCGAGCGAGAGAGAGAGAGCCCGACCGAGCGAGAGAGAGCCCGACCGAGCGAGAGAGAGAGAGCCCGACCGAGCGAGAGAGAGCCCGACCGAGCGAGGGAGAGAGAGTCCGACCGAGCGAGAGAGAGAGAGCCCGACCGAGCGAGAGAGAGCCCGACCGAGCGAGAGAGAGAGAGCGCGCGACCGAGCGAGAGAGAGAGAGAGCGCGACCGAGCGAGAGAGAGAGCGACCGAGCGAGAGAGAGAGCGACCGAGCGAGAGAGAGAGCGACCGAGCGAGAGAGAGCGACCGAGCGAGAGAGTGACCGAGCGAGAGAGAGAGAGCGCGACCGAGCGAGAGAGAGAGAGCGCGACCGAGCGAGAGAGAGAGAGCGACCGAGCGAGAGAGAGAGAGAGCGACCGAGCGAGAGAGAGAGCGACCGAGCGAGAGAGAGAGTGACCGAGCGAGAGAGAGAGAGCGACCGAGCGAGAGAGAGCGACCGAGCGAGAGAGAGAGAGCGACCGAGCGAGAGAGAGAGCGACCGAGCGAGAGAGAGAGCGACCGAGCGAGAGAGAGAGCGACCGAGAGAGAGAGAGAGCGACCGAGCGAGAGAGAGAGCGACCGAGCGAGAGAGAGAGCGACCGAGCGAGAGAGAGCGACCGAGCGAGAGTGAGCGACCGAGCGAGAGAGAGCGACCGAGCGAGAGAGAGCGCGACCGAGCGAGAGAGAGCGCGACCGAGCGAGAGAGAGAGAGAGCGCGACCGAGCGAGAGAGAGGGAGCGACCGAGCGAGAGAGAGCGACCGAGCGAGAGAGAGCGCGACCGAGCGAGAGAGAGAGAGCGACCGAGCGAGAGAGAGAGAGCGACCGAGCGAGAGAGAGCGCGGAAAGAACTGGCCACAAAAACAAAATCTCTCCACCTAAAGAAAGCCTGTGGCCCAGACAACATCAAAAATGAAATGCTAAAGTTCAGCAATATGGAGATGCAGGGTGCGATACTCAAACTATTCAACATCATATTACGCTCAGGCTGTTTTCCCGATATCTGGTGCCAAGGACTAATCTCCCCCATATATAAAAGTGGAAACAAATCAGACCCAAATAACTACCGCGGCATCTGTGTCAACAGTTGTCTAGGGAAGTTATTCTGCAGTATTCTAAATAGTAGATTACTTGATTTTCTTAACAAACATAATATCCTCAGAAAAAACCAAATAGGCTTTCTTCCAAAACACCGCACCGCCGACCATATCTATACCCTTCACACCCTCATTGAAAAACATAAACACCAAACAAAAAATGGGAAAATATTCGCCTGTTTCATCGACTTCAAGAAAGCCTTTGACTCTATATGGCACGAAGGGCTCTATTATAAACTTCTTCAGTGTGGAATAGGGGGCAAAGTCTATGACCTTATTGAATCAATGTATCTGAAAAACAAATGCGGGGTCAAAATTGGAGACAAACGCACCGATTTCTTCACCCAGAGAAGAGGCGTCCGGCAGGGCTGCAATTTGAGCCCGACCCTGTTCAACATATACATAAATGAATTAGCAGACATGCTGGAGCAAAGCGAGTCACCAGGTCTCCGTCTCCTGGATGGAGAAGTGAAGTCCCTGTTCTATGCGGACGACCTGGTTCTGCTGTCTCCCACAGAACAGGGATTACAGCAACAACTAGACCTACTCGACAAATACTGCCAAAATTGGGCTCTAACAGTAAATCTAAAGAAAACCAACATCATGATTTTTCAGAAAAGACCCAGATGTCAGGAAAACAAATACCAGTTTACCCTCAGTGATACCACTATAGGACACACTATGAGCTACACCTACCTTGGTCTAACTATTACAGCATCAGGGAGCTTCAGCATAGCAGTGAATGCACTAAAAGAAAAAGCCCGAAGAGCCCTATATGCAATAAAAAGAAAATTCTACAACATCCAAATCCCAATCAAAATCTGGCTCAAAATTTTTGACAGCATAATCCTGCCCATTGCACTGTACGGTAGTGAAGTATGGGGCCCGCTAAATCACCAAAGCTACACTAAATGGGAAAAACACACAATAGAAGCCCTACATGCAGAATTCTGCCGAAGCATCCTTCGCACCCAAAGAAAAACGCCAACAAATGCATGCAGAGCCGAACTAGGCAGATACCCACTGATAATAAACATCCAAAAACGAGCACTAAACTTCCTAAATCACCTCAAATCTAGCTCCCCAGACACCCTTCATTTCAAAGCCTTTCAGACCCAAGAGCTAAACCCAGAAAAGAGTCCCCTGAGTCAGCTGCTACTGAAATTAAGTACTCAGCCGGACCCTGACCAGCCCCAGACCAACACAGCCGTCCAAACACCAATCCGAGTGAACCAAATCATTAAAAAATGCAAAGAAACCTACCTGGAACATTGGAACAAAATAACCGAAAGCCAAAGCAGATTAGAATGTTACCGGGCCCTAAAAAGAGAATATAAACTGGCAGACTACCTCACGACCATCAGAGACACAAAACAGAGACAGACCCTCACCAGGTACAGACTAAGCGACCACCAACTGGAAATTGAAAAAGGCAGATACAAGAAATCCTGGCAGCCTAGAGAGAATAGAATATGCGATCAATGTCTGGCTGGCGAGGTTGAAACAGAAATGCATTTCCTCCTAAAATGCGAAAAGTTCAACACATCAAGAAACATATTATTCAACAAGCTAAGCCAAACAACCCCAGATTTCAAGGAATTGGATGATCTGTCAAAATTGAGATTAGTCCTAGGAGAAGGAGACAGACCATACCTTGGGGCTAAATATGTAACAACATGTCACAACCTGAGGACTGTTTAAAAGTAAGACTGTTTAAAATTAATATTGAACGTACCAAATGAAGTAGAAAGACTGTTTAAAATTAATATTGTTTAAAAGTAATATTGTATATACCCAACAAATGTCAAATCGATTGACACCTACAGAATGTTGGAAAACTGTACCTTTTTGCAATGTAAGCTTTGGCAATATGGTTCTCTGTAAACTTTCATGCCAATAAAGCATTTGAACTGAACTGAACTGAACTGAGCGACCGAGCGAGAGAGAGCGACCGAGCGAGAGAGAGAGCGCGACCGAGCGAGAGAGAGAGCGCGACCGAGCGAGAGAGAGCGCGACCGAGCGAGAGAGAGAGAGCGACCGAGTGAGAGAGAGAGCGACCGAGCGAGAGAGAGAGCGACCGAGCGAGAGAGCGAACGAGCGAGAGAGAGAGAGAGCGACCGAGCGAGAGGAGACAGCGACTCGAGCGAGAGAGAGCGACCGAGCGAGAGAGAGCGCGACCGAGCGAGAGAGGGCGACCGAGCGAGAGAGGGCGACCGAGCGAGAGAGGGCGACCGAGCGAGAGAGAGCGACCGAGCGAGAGAGAGAGAGAGAGAGAGCGCGACCGAGCGAGAGAGAGCGACCGAGCGAAGAAGCACCGAGCGAGAGAGAGCGCGACCGAGCGAGAGAGAGAGCGACCGAGCGAGAGAGAGAGCGCGACCGAGCGAGAGAGAGAGATGCGACCGAGCGAGAGAGAGAGAGCGACGACGACGAGAGAGAGAGCGCGACCGAGCGAGAGAGAGAGCGCGAACCGAGCGAGAGAGAGAGCGCGATCCGAGCGAGAGAGAGCGCGCGACCGAGCGAGAGAGAGAGCGCGACCGAGCGAGAGAGAGACGCGACCGAGCGAGAGAGAGAGCGCGACCGAGCGAGAGAGAGAGCGCGACCGAGCGAGAGAGAGCGCGAACCGAGCGAGAGAGAGAGAGCGCGACCGAGACGAGAGAGAGCGAGCGAGCAGCGCGACCGAGCGAGAGAGAGCGCGACCGAGCGAGAGAGAGAGAGCGCGACCGAGCGAGAGAGAGAGAGCGACCGAGCGAGAGAGAGCGACCGAGCGCGAGAGAGAGAGCGGACCGAGCGAGAGAGAGAGCGCGAGAGAGAGAGAGAGAGCGACCGAGCGAGAGAGAGAGCGACGCGAGCGAGATAGAGAGCGCCCGAGCGAGAGAGAGAGCGCGAGAGAAGAGCGCAGAGAGAGAGAGAGCGCGACCGAGAGAGAGAGCGACCGAGAAGAGAGCGCGACCGAGCGAGAGAGAGCGCGAGCCGAGCGAGAGAGAGCGCGACCGAGCGAGAGAGACCGACCGAGCGAGAGAGAGAGAGCGACCGAGCGAGAGAGAGCGACCGAGCGAGAGAGCCGACCGAGCGAGAGAGCCGACCGAGCGAGAGAGAGCGCCGACCGAGCGAGAGCGCGACCGAGCGAGAGAGAGCGACCGAGAGAGAGCGCGACTGAGCGAGAGAGAGAGAGCGCGACCGAGCGAGAGAGAGAGCGACCGAGAGCGACCGAGCGAGAGAGCGCGAACCGAGCGAGAGAGCGCGAGCCGAGCGAGAGAGAGAGAGCGCGACCGAGCGAGAGAGAGAGAGCGCGACCGAGCGAGAGAGAGAGAGCCGACCGAGCGAGAGAGAGAGCGCGACCGAGCGAGAGAGAGAGCGCGACCGAGCGAGAGAGAGAGAGCGCGACCGAGCGAGAGAGAGAGAGCGAGAGCGAGAGAGAGAGAAGCGACCGACGAGAGAGAGAGCGCGACCGAGCGAGAGAGAAGCGACCGAGAGAGAGCGCGACCGAGCGAGAGAGAGAGCGCGACCGAGCGAGAGAGCCGTCCAGCGAGAGAAGCGACCGAGCGAAGAGAGCGCGCACCAGAGAGAGAGAGAGAGCGCGACCGAGCGAGAGAGAGCGAGCGACGAGCGAGAGAGAGCGGACCGAGCGAGAGAGAGAGAGCGACCGAGCGAGAGAGACCCGACCGAGCGAGAGAGCCCGACCGAGCGAGAGCGCGACCGAGCGAGAAGAGAGCGACCGAGAGAGAGCGCGACCGAGCGAGAGAGCGCGACCGAGCGAGAGAGAGAGCCGACCTGAGCGAGAGAGAGAGAGCGCGACTCGAGCGAGAGAGAGAGAGCGCGACCGACGAGAGAGAGAGAGCCGAGACGCGACGAGAGAGAGAGCGCACCGAGCGAGAGAGAGAGCGCGACCGAGCGAGAGAGAGAGAGCGCGACCGAGCGAGAGAGAGCGACCGAGCGAGAGAGAGAGCGCGACCGAGCGAGAGAGAGCGCGAGCCGAGAGAGAGCGCGACCGAGCGAGAGAGAGACGCGAACCGAGCGAGAGAGCGCTCCGAGCGAGAGAACTCACCGAGCGAGAGAGAGCGCGCGACCGAGCGAGAGAGAGAGCGCGACCAGCGAGAGAGAGCGAGCGAGCGAGCGAGAGCGACCGAGCGAGAGAGAGCGACCGAGCGAGAGAGAGCGCGACCGAGCGAGAGAGAGAGCGACCGAGCGAGAGAGAGCGCGACCGACCGAGAGAGAGAGCGCGACGAGAAGAGAGCGACCAGCGAGAGAGAGAGAGCGACCGAGCGAGAGAGAGAGCGCGACGAGAGAGAGCGCGAGAGAGAGAGCCGACCGGAGCGAGAGAGAGAGCGACCGAGAGAGAGAGAGCGCGACCGAGCAGAAGACGACCGAGAGAGCCGGACCGAGCGAGAGAGAGCGCGACCGAGCGAGAGAGAGAGCCGAACCGAGCGAGAGAGCCCGACCGAGCGAGAGAGAGCCGACCGAGCGAGAGAGAGCCCGACCGAGCAGAGAGCCCGACCGAGCGAGAGCCGACGAGCGAGAGAAGCCCGAACCGAGCGAGAGACGAGAGAGCGCGACCGAGCGAGAGAGAGCGCGACCGAGCGAGAAGAGAGAGCGCGACCGAGCGAGAGAGAGAGAGCGACCGAGAGAGAGCGAGACCGAGCGAAGAGACGCGACCGAGCGAGAGAGAGAGCGCGACCGAGCGAGAGAGAGAGAGCGCGACCGAGCGAGAGAGAGAGCGCGACCGAGCGAGAGAGAGAGAGCGCGAGCCGAGCGAGAGAGAGA
>NW_028225179.1:71393977-71432990 GCF_052327205.1 Somniosus microcephalus
CGCTCGGTCGCCCTCTCTCTCGCTCGGTCGCGCTCTCTCTCTCGCTCGGTCGCGCGCTCTCTCGCTCTCTCTCTCGCTCGGTCGCTCTCTCTCTCTCTCGCTCGGCTCGCTCTCTCTCTCGCTCGGTCGCGCTCTCTCTCTCGCTCGGTCGCTCGCTCTCTCTCGCTCGGTCACGCTCTCTCTCTCTCGGTCGGTCTCTCTCTCGCTCGGTCGGTCTCTCTCTCGGTCGCTCTCCTCTCTCGCTCGGTCGCGCTCTCTCTCGCTCGGTCGCGCTCTCTCACTCGGTCGCGCTCTCTCTCTCTCGCTCGGTCGCGCTCTCGCTCGGTCGCGCTCTCTCTCTCTCGCTCGGTCGCGCTCTCTCTCTCTCGCTCGGTCGCGCTCTCTCTCTCTCGCTCGGTCGCTCTCTCTCGCTCGGGTCGCTCTCTCTCTCGCTCGGTCGCTCTCTCTCGCTTGGTCGCGCTCTCTCTCTCTCGCTCGGTCGCTCTCTCTCTCCCGCTCGGTCGCTCTCTCTCTCTCGCTCGGTCGCGCTCTCTCTCGCTCGCTCGGTCGCGCTCTCTCTCTCTCGCTCGGTCGCTCTCTCTCTCTCGCTCGGTCGCGGCTCTCTCTCTCTCGCTCGGTCGGGCTCTCTCTCTCTCGCCCGGTCGGGCTCTCTCTCTCTCGCCCGTCGGGCTCTCTCTCTCTCGCCCGGTCGGGCTCTCTCTCTCTCGCCCGGTCGGGCTCTCTCTCTCTCGCTCGGCTCGCTCTCTCTCGCTCGGTCGCTCTCTCTCTCGCTCGGATCGCTCTCTCTCGCTTGGTCGCGCTCTCTCTCTCTCGCTCGGTTCGCTCGCTCTCTCTCTCTCGCTCGGTCGCGCTCTCTCTCGTTCGCTCGGTCGCGCTCTCTCTCGTTCGCTCGGTCGCGCTCTCTCTCTCTCGCTCGGTCGCTCTCTCTCTCTCGCTCGGCTCGCTCTCTCTCTCTCGCTCGGTCGCTCTCTCTCTCTCGCTCGGTCGCTCTCTCTCTCTCTCGCTCGGTCGCTCTCTCTCTCGCTCGGTCGCGCTCTCTCTCTCGCTTGGTCGCTCTCTCTCTCTCGCTCGGTCGCGCTCTCTCTCTCTCGCTCGGTCGGTCTCTCTCTCGGTCTCTCTCGCTCGGGTCGCTCTCTCTCTCTCGCTCGGTCGCTCTCTCTCTCTCGCTCGGTTCGCTCTCTCTCTCTCGCTCGCTCGGTCGCTCTCTCTCTCGCTCGGATCGCGCTCTCTCTCGCTCGGTCGCGCTCTCTCTCTCGCTTGGTCGCTCTCTCTCTCTCGCTCGGTCGCGCTCTCTCTCTCTCGCTCGGTCGGTCTCTCTCTCGGTCTCTCTCGCTCGGTCGCTATCTCTCGCTCGGGTCGCTCTCTCTCTCTCGCTCGGTCGCGCTCTCTTCTCTCGCTCGGTCGCTCTCTCTCTCTCGCTCGGTCGCTCTCTCTCTCTCGCTCGGTCGCTCTCTCTCGCTCGGTCGCTCTCTCTCTCAGCTCGGTCCGCGCTCTCTCTCTCGCTCGGTCGCGTGCTCTCTCGCTCTCTCTCTCGCTCGGTCGCTCTCTCTCTCTCTCGCTCGGATCGCTCTCTCTCTCGCTCGGTCGCTCTCATCTCGCTCGGTCGCGCTCTCTCTCTCGCTCGGTCGCTCGCTCTCTCTCGCTCGGTCACGCTCTCGCTCGGTCGGTCTCTCTCTCGCTCGGTCGGTCTCTCTCTCGCTCGGTCGGTTCGCTCTCTCTCTCGCTCGTCGCGCTCTCTCTCTCTCGCTCGGTCGCGCTCTCTCGCTCGGTCGCGCTCTCTCTCTCTCGCTCGGTCGCGCTCTCTCTCTCTCGCTCGGTCGCGCTCTCTCTCTCTCGCTCGGGTCGCGCTCTCTCTCTCTCGCTCGGTCGCGCTCTCTCTCGCTCGGTCGCTCTCTCTCTCTCGCTCGGTCGGGCTCTCTCTCGCTCGGTCGGGCTCTCTCTCTCTCTCTCGCTCGGTCGCTCTCTCTCCTCGCTCGGTCTCGCTCTCTCGCTCGGCGCGCTCTCTCTCTCTCGCTCGGTCGCGCTCTCGCTCGGTCGCTCGCTCTCTCTCTCTCGCTCGGTCACGCTCTCTCTCTCTCGCTCGGTCGGTCTCTCGCTCGGTCGGTCTCTCTCTCGGTCGCTCTCTCTCTCGCTCGGTCGCGCTCTCTCTCTCTCGCTCGGTCGCGCTCTCTCACTCGGTCGCGCTCTCTCTCTCTCTTCGCTCGGTCGCGCTCTCTCTCGCTCGGTCGCTCTCTCTCTCTCGCTCGGTCGGGTCTCTCTCGCTCGGTCGGGGCTCTCTCTCTCTCTCGCTCCGGTCGCTCTCTCGCTCGGTCTCGCTCTCTCTCTCGCTCGTCGCTCTCTCTCTCGGTCGCGCTCTCTCTCTCGGTCGCTCTCTCTCTCGCTCGGTCGCGCTCTCTCTCTCTCGCTCGGTCGGCTCTCTCTCTCGCTCGGTCGCGCTCTCTCTCTCTCGCTCGGTCGCGCCTCTCTCTCTCGCTCGGTCGCGCTCTCTCTCTCTCGCTCGGTCGCGCTCTCTCTCTCGCTCGGTCGCTCTCTCTCGCTCGGTCGCGCTCTTCTCTCTCGCTCGGTTCCTCTCTCTCCTCGTCCCTCTCTCTCCTCCTCTGTCGCTCTCTCTTCGCTCGGTCGCGCTCTCTCTCGCTCGCTCGGTCGCGCTCTCTCTCTCTCGCTCGGTCGCTCTCTCTCTCTCGCTCGGTCGCGCTCTCTCTCTCTCTCTCGCTCGGTCGCGCTCTCTCTCGCTCGGTCGCTCTCTCTCGCTCGGTCGCTCTCTCTCTCTCTCGCTCGGTCGCTCTCTCTCTCGCTCGGTCGCTCTCTCTCTCTCTCGCTCGGTCGCGCGCTCTCTCTCGCTCGGTCGCGCTCTCTCTCTCTCGCTCGGTCGCGCTCTCTCTCTCTCGCTCGGTCGCGCTCTCTCTCTCGCTCGGTCGCTCTCTCTCGCTCAGTCGCGCTCTCTCTCTCTCGCTCGGTCGCTCTCTCTCTTTCGCTCGAGTCGCGCTCTCTCTCGCTCGCTCGGTCGCGCTCTCTCTCTCTCGCTCGGTCGCGCTCTCTCTCTCTCGCTCGGTCGCGCTCTCTCTCTCTCTCTCTCGCTCGGTCGCGCTCTCTCTCGCTCGGTCGCTCTCTCTCGCTCGGTTCGCTCTCTCTCTCGCTCGGTCGCTCTCTCTCTCTCTCGCTCGGTCGCTCTCTCTCTCGCTCGGTCGCTCTCTCTCTCTCTCGCTCGGTCGCGCGCTCTCTCTCGCTCGGTCGCGCTCTCTCTCTCTCGCTCGGTCGCGCTCTCTCTCGCTCGGTCGCGCGCTCTCTCTCTCTCGCTCGGTCGCTCTCTCTCTCGCTCGGTCGCGCGCTCTCTCTCTCTCGCTCGGTTCGCTCTCTCTCTCTCGCTCGGTCGCTCTCTCTCTCTCGCTCGGTCGCTCTCTCTCTCTCTCGCTCGGTCGCTCTCATCTCTCGCTCGGTCACGCTCTCTCTCGCTCGGTCGCGCTCTCTCTCTCGCTCGGTCGCTCTCTCTCTCTCGCTCGGTCGCGCTCTCTCTCTCTCGCTCGGTCGCGCGCTCTCTCTCTCTCGCTCGGTCGCTCTCTCTCGCTCGGTCGCTCTCTCTCTCTCGCTCGGTCGCTCTCTCTCTCTCTCTCGCTCGGTCGCTCTCTCTCTCGCTCAGTCACGCTCTCTCTCGCTCGGTCGCGCTCTCTCTCTCGCTCGGTCCGCTCTCTCTCTCTCGCTCGGTCGCGCTCTCTCTCTCTCGCTCGGTCGGTCTCTCTCTCGGCTCTCTCTCGCTCGGGTCGCTCTCTCTCGCTCGGTCACTCTCTCTCTCTCGCTCGGCTCGCGCTCTCTCTCTCGCTCGGTCGCTCTCTCTCGCTCGGTCGCTCTCTCTCGCTCGGTCGCTCTCTCTCGCTCGGTCGCCCTCTCTCTCGCTCGGTCGCGCTCTCTCTCTCGCTCGGTCGCGCGCTCTCTCGCTCTCTCTCTCGCTCGGTCGCTCTCTCTCTCTCTCGCTCGGTCGCTCGCTCTCTCTCTCTCGCTCGGTCGCGCTCTCTCTCTCGCTCGGTCGCTCGCTCTCTCTCGCTCGGTCACGCTCTCTCTCTCTCGGTCGGTCTCTCTCTCGCTCGGTCGGTCTCTCTCTCGGTCGCTCTCTCTCTCGCTCGGTCGCGCTCTCTCTCGCTCGGTCGCGCTCTCTCGCTCGGTCGCGCTCTCTCTCTCTCGCTCGGTCGCGCTCTCTCTCTCTCGCTCGGTCGCGCTCTCTCTCTCTCGCTCGGTCGCGCTCTCTCTCTCTCGCTCGGTCGCGCTCTCTCTCTCTCGCTCGGTCGCTCTCTCTCGCTCGGTCGCTCTCTCTCTCGCTCGGTCGCTCTCTCTCGCTTGGTCGCGCTCTCTCTCTCTCGCTCGGTCGCTCTCTCTCTCCCGCTCGGTCGCTCTCTCTCTCTCGCTCGGTCGCGCTCTCTCTCGCTCGCTCGGTCGCGCTCTCTCTCTCTCGCTCGGTCGCTCTCTCTCTCTCGCTCGGTCGCTCTCTCTCTCTCGCTCGGTCGCTCTCTCTCTCTCGCTCGGTCGCTCTCTCTCTCGCTCGGTCGCGCTCTCTCTCTCGCTCGGTCGCTCTCTCTCTCGCTCGGTCGCGCTCTCTCTCTCTCGCTCGGTCGGTCTCTCTCTCGGTCTCTCGCTCGGTCGCTCTCTCTCGCTCGGTCGCTCTCTCTCTCTCGCTCGGTCGCGCTCTCTCTCTCGCTCGGTCGCTCTCTCTCTCTCGCTCGGTCGCTCTCTCTCTCTCGCTCGGTCGCTCTCTCTCGCTCGGTCGCTCTCTCTCTCGCTCGGTCGCTCTCTCTCTCGCTCGGTCGCGCTCTCTCTCTCGCTCGGTCGCGTGCTCTCTCGCTCTCTCTCTCGCTCGGTCGCTCTCTCTCTCTCTCGCTCGGTCGCTCGCTCTCTCTCTCTCGCTCGGTCACGCTCTCTCTCTCGCTCGGTCGGTCTCTCTCTCGCTCGGTCGGTCTCTCTCTCGGTCGCTCTCTCTCTCGCTCGGTCGCGCTCTCTCTCTCTCGCTCGGTCGCGCTCTCTCTCTCTCGCTCGGTCGCGCTCTCTCTCTCTCGCTCGGTCGCGCTCTCTCTCTCTCGCTCGGTCGCGCTCTCTCTCTCTCGCTCGGTCGCGCTCTCTCTCGCTCGGTCGCTCTCTCTCTCTCGCTCGGTCGGGCTCTCGCTCGGTCGGGCTCTCTCTCTCTCTCTCGCTCGGTCGCTCTCTCTCTCGCTCGGTCTCGCTCTCTCGCTCGGGCGCGCTCTCTCTCTCTCGCTCGGTCGCGCTCTCTCTCGCTCGGTCGCTCTCTCTCTCTCGCTCGGTCGCGCTCTCTCTCGGTCGCTCTCTCTCTCGCTCGGTCGCGCTCTCTCTCTCGCTCGGTCGCTCTCTCTCGCTCGGTCGCGCTCTCTCTCTCTCGCTCGGTCGCTCTCTCTCTCTCGCTCGGTCGCTCTCTCTCTCTCGCTCGGTCGCTCTCTCTCTCTCTCGCTCGGTCGCTCTCTCTCTCGCTCGGTCGCGCTCTCTCTCGCTCGGTCGCTCTCTCTCTCGCTCGGTCGCGCTCTCTCTCTCTCGCTCGGTCGGTCTCTCTCTCGGTCTCTCGCTCGGTCGCTCTCTCTCGCTCGGTCGCTCTCTCTCTCTCGCTCGGTCGCGCTCTCTCTCTCGCTCGGTCGCTCTCTCTCTCTCGCTCGGTCGCTCTCTCTCTCTCGCTCGGTCGCTCTCTCTCGCTCGGTCGCTCTCTCTCTCGCTCGGTCGCTCTCTCTCTCGCTCGGTCGCGCTCTCTCTCTCGCTCGGTCGCGTGCTCTCTCGCTCTCTCTCTCGCTCGGTCGCTCTCTCTCTCTCTCGCTCGGTCGCTCTCTCTCTCTCTCGCTCGGTCGCGCTCTCTCTCTCGCTCGGTCGCTCGCTCTCTCTCTCTCGCTCGGTCACGCTCTCTCTCTCGCTCGGTCGGTCTCTCTCTCGCTCGGTCGGTCTCTCTCTCGGTCGCTCTCTCTCTCGCTCGGTCGCGCTCTCTCTCTCTCGCTCGGTCGCGCTCTCTCTCTCTCGCTCGGTCGCGCTCTCTCGCTCGGTCGCGCTCTCTCTCTCTCGCTCGGTCTCGCTCGGTCGCTCTCTCTCTCTCGCTCGGTCGGGCTCTCGCTCGGTCGGGCTCTCTCTCTCTCTCTCGCTCGGTCGCTCTCTCTCTCGCTCGGTCTCGCTCTCTCGCTCGGGCGCGCTCTCTCTCTCTCGCTCGGTCGCGCTCTCTCTCGCTCGGTCGCTCTCTCTCTCTCGCTCGGTCGCGCTCTCTCTCTCTCGGTCGCTCTCTCTCTCGCTCGGTCGCGCTCTCTCTCTCTCGCTCGGTCGCACCCTCTCTCGCTCGGTCGCGCTCTCTCTCTCTCGCTCGGTCGCGCTCTCTCTCTCTCGCTCGGTCGCGCTCTCTCTCTCTCGCTCGGTCGCGCTCTCTCTCTCTCGCTCGGTCGCGCTCTCTCTCTCTCGCTCGGTCGCGCTCTCTCTCTCTCGCTCGGTCGCGCTCTCTCGCTCGGTCGCTCTCTCTCGCTCGGTCGGGCTCTCTCTCTCTCGCTCGGTCGGTCTCTATCTCTCTCGCTCGGTCGGGCTCTCTCTCTCTCGCCCGGTCGGGCTCTCTCTCTCTCGCTCGGTCGCGCTCTCTCTCTCGCTCGGTCGCTCTCTCTCGCTCGGTCGCTCTCTCTCTCGCTCGGTCGCGCTCTCTCTCTCGCTCGGTCGCGCGCTCTCTCGCTCTCTCTCTCGCTCGGTCGCGCTCTCTCTCGCTCGGTCGCTCTCTCTCTCTCGCTCGGTCGCGCTCTCTCTCTCGCTCGGTCGCTCTCTCTCTCTCTCGCTCGGTCGCGCTCTCTCTCTCTCGCTCGGTCACGCTCTCTCTCGGTCGCTCTCTCTCTCGCTCGGTCGCTCTCTCTTGCTCGGTCGCTCTCTCTCTCTCGCTCGGTCGCGCTCTCTCTCTCGCTCGGTCGCTCTCTCTCTCTCGCTCGGTCGCTCTCTCTCTCTCGCTCGGTCGCTCTCTCTCGCTCGGTCGCTCTCTCTCTCGCTCGGTCGCGCTCTCGCTCGCTCTCTCTCTCGCTCGGTCGCTCTCTCTCTCGCTCGGTCGCTCTCTCTCTCGCTCGGTCGCGCTCTCTCTCTCTCGCTCGGTCGGTCTCTCTCTCGGTCTCTCGCTCGGTCGCTCTCTCTCGCTCGGTCGCTCTCTCTCTCTCGCTCGGTCGCGCTCTCTCTCTCGCTCGGTCGCGCTCTCTCTCTCGCTCGGTCGCTCTCTCTCTCTCGCTCGGTCGCTCTCTCTCTCTCGCTCGGTCGCTCTCTCTCGCTCGGTCGCTCTCTCTCTCGCTCGGTCGCTCTCTCTCTCGCTCGGTCGCGCTCTCTCTCTCGCTCGGTCGCGTGCTCTCTCGCTCTCTCTCTCGCTCGGTCGCTCTCTCTCTCTCTCGCTCGGTCGCTCTCTCTCTCTCTCGCTCGGTCGCGCTCTCTCTCTCGCTCGGTCGCTCGCTCTCTCTCTCTCGCTCGGTCACGCTCTCTCTCTCGCTCGGTCGGTCTCTCTCTCGCTCGGTCGGTCTCTCTCTCGGTCGCTCTCTCTCTCGCTCGGTCGCGCTCTCTCTCTCTCGCTCGGTCGCGCTCTCTCTCTCTCGCTCGGTCGCGCTCTCTCGCTCGGTCGCGCTCTCTCTCTCTCGCTCGGTCGCGCTCTCTCTCGCTCGGTCGCTCTCTCTCTCTCGCTCGGTCGGGCTCTCGCTCGGTCGGGCTCTCTCTCTCTCTCTCGCTCGGTCGCTCTCTCTCTCGCTCGGTCTCGCTCTCTCGCTCGGGCGCGCTCTCTCTCTCTCGCTCGGTCGCGCTCTCTCTCGCTCGGTCGCTCTCTCTCTCTCGCTCGGTCGCGCTCTCTCTCTCTCGGTCGCTCTCTCTCTCGCTCGGTCGCGCTCTCTCTCTCTCGCTCGGTCGCACCCTCTCTCGCTCGGTCGCGCTCTCTCTCTCTCGCTCGGTCGCGCTCTCTCTCTCTCGCTCGGTCGCGCTCTCTCTCTCTCGCTCGGTCGCGCTCTCTCTCTCTCGCTCGGTCGCGCTCTCTCTCTCTCGCTCGGTCGCGCTCTCTCTCTCTCGCTCGGTCGCGCTCTCTCGCTCGGTCGCTCTCTCTCGCTCGGTCGGGCTCTCTCTCTCTCGCTCGGTCGGTCTCTATCTCTCTCGCTCGGTCGGGCTCTCTCTCTCTCGCCCGGTCGGGCTCTCTCTCTCTCGCTCGGTCGCGCTCTCTCTCTCGCTCGGTCGCTCTCTCTCGCTCGGTCGCTCTCTCTCTCGCTCGGTCGCGCTCTCTCTCTCGCTCGGTCGCGCGCTCTCTCGCTCTCTCTCTCGCTCGGTCGCGCTCTCTCTCGCTCGGTCGCTCTCTCTCTCTCGCTCGGTCGCGCTCTCTCTCTCGCTCGGTCGCTCTCTCTCTCTCTCGCTCGGTCGCGCTCTCTCTCTCTCGCTCGGTCACGCTCTCTCTCGGTCGCTCTCTCTCTCGCTCGGTCGCTCTCTCTTGCTCGGTCGCTCTCTCTCTCTCGCTCGGTCGCGCTCTCTCTCTCGCTCGGTCGCTCTCTCTCTCTCGCTCGGTCGCTCTCTCTCTCTCGCTCGGTCGCTCTCTCTCGCTCGGTCGCTCTCTCTCTCGCTCGGTCGCGCTCTCGCTCGCTCTCTCTCTCGCTCGGTCGCTCTCTCTCTCGCTCGGTCGCTCTCTCTCGCTCGGTCGCTCTCTCTCTCGCTCGGTCGCTCTCTCTCTCGCTCGGTCGCGCTCTCTCTCGCTCGGTCGCGCGCTCTCTCGCTCTCTCTCTCGCTCGGTCGCTCTCTCTCTCTCTCGCTCGGTCGCTCTCTCTCTCGCTCGGTCGCGCTCTCTCTCTCGCTCGGTCGCTCGCTCTCTCTCTCTCGCTCGGTCACGCTCTCTCTCTCTCGCTCGGTCGGTCTCTCTCTCGCTCGGTCGGTCTCTCTCTCGGTCGCTCTCTCTCTCGCTCGGTCGCGCTCTCTCTCTCTCGCTCGGTCGCGCTCTCTCTCTCTCGCTCGGTCGCGCTCTCTCACTCGGTCGCGCTCTCTCTCTCTCGCTCGGTCGCGCTCTCACTCTCTCGCTCGGTCGCGCTCGCTCTCTCTCTCTCGCTCGGTCGCTCTCTCTCTCGCTCGGTCGGGCTCTCTCTCGCTCGGTCGGGCTCTCTCTCTCTCTCTCGCTCGGTCGCTCTCTCTCTCGCTCGGTCTCGCTCTCGCTCGGGCGCGCTCTCTCGCTCGGTCGCGCTCTCTCTCGCTCGGTCGCTCTCTCTCTCTCGCTCGGTCGCGCTCTCTCTCGCTCGGTCGCGCCCTCTCTCTCTCGCTCGGTCGCGCTCTCTCTCTCGCTCGGTCGCGCTCTCTCTCTCTCGCTCGGTCGCGCTCTCTCTCTCTCGCTCGGTCGCGCTCTCTCTCTCTCGCTCGGTCGCGCTCTCTCTCTCTCGCTCGGTCGCGCTCTCTCTCTCTCGCTCGGTTGCGCTCTCTCTCTCTCGCTCGGTCGCGCTCTCTCTCTCACTCGGTCGCGCTCTCTCTCTCTCGGTCGCTCTCTCTCGCTCGGTCGGGCTCTCTCTCTCTCGCTCGGTCGGGCTCTCTCTCTCTCGCTCGGTCGGGCTCTCTCTCTCTCGCTCGGTCGGTCTCTCTCTCTCTCGCTCGGTCGGGCTCTCTCTCTCTCGCCCGGTCGGGCTCTCTCTCTCTCGCTCGGTCGCGCTCTCTCTCTCGCTCGGTCGCTCTCTCTCTCGCTCGGTCGCGCTCTCTCTCTCGCTCGGTCGCGCGCTCTCTCGCTCTCTCTCTCGCTCGGTCGCGCTCTCTCTCGCTCGGTCGCTCTCTCTCGCTCGGTCGCTCTCTCTCTCTCGCTCGGTCGCGCTCTCTCTCTCGCTCGGTCGCTCTCTCTCTCTCTCGCTCGGTCGCGCTCTCTCTCTCTCGCTCGGTCATGCTCTCTCTCTGTCGCTCGGTCGGTCTCTCGGTCGCTCTCTCGCTCGGTCGCTCTCTCTCGCTCGGTCGCTCTCTCTCTCTCGCTCGGTCGCGCTCTCTCTCTCGCTCGGTCGCTCTCTCTCTCTCGCTCGGTCGCTCTCTCTCGCTCGGTCGCTCTCTCTCGCTCGGTCGCTCTCTCTCTCGCTCGGTCGCTCTCTGTCTCGCTCGGTCGCGCTCTCGCTCGCTCTCTCTCTCGCTCGGTCGCTCTCTCTCGCTCGGTCGCTCTCTCTCTCGCTCGGTCGCTCACTCTCTCGCTCGGTCGCTCTCTCTCTCGCTCGGTCGCGCTCTCTCTCGCTCGGTCGCGCTCTCTCTCTCTCGGTCGCTCTCTCTCGCTCGGTCGGGCTCTCTCTCTCTCGCTCGGTCGGGCTCTCTCTCTCTCGCTCGGTCGGTCTCTCTCTCTCTCGCTCGGTCGGGCTCTCTCTCTCTCGCCCGGTCGGGCTCTCTCTCTCTCGCTCGGTCGCGCTCTCTCTCTCGCTCGGTCGCTCTCTCTCTCGCTCGGTCGCGCTCTCTCTCTCGCTCGGTCGCGCGCTCTCTCGCTCTCTCTCTCGCTCGGTCGCGCTCTCTCACGCTCGGTCGCTCTCTCTCGCTCGGTCGCTCTCTCTCTCTCTCGCTCGGTCGCGCTCTCTCTCTCTCGCTCGGTCACGCTCTCTCTCTGTCGCTCGGTCGGTCTCTCGGTCGCTCTCTCGCTCGGTCGCTCTCTCTCGCTCGGTCGCTCTCTCTCTCTCTCGCTCGGTCGCTCTCTCTCTCTCGCTCGGTCGCTCTCTCTCTCTCGCTCGGTCGCTCTCTCTCGCTCGGTCGCTCTCTCTCTCGCTCGGTCGCGCTCTCGCTCGCTCTCTCTCTCGCTCGGTCGCTCTCTCTCGCTCGGTCGCTCTCTCTCTCGCTCGGTCGCTCACTCTCTCGCTCGGTCGCTCTCTCTCTCGCTCGGTCGCGCTCTCTCTCTCTCGCTCGGTCGCGCTCTCTCTCTCTCTCGCTCGGTCGCGCTCTCTCTCTCTCGCTCGGTCGCGCTCTCTCTCTCGGTCGCGCTCTCTCTCTCTCTCGCTCGGTCGCTCTCTCTCGCTCGGTCGCTCTCTCTCGCTCGGTCGCTCTCCCTCTCGCTCGGTCGCGCTCTCTCTCGCTCGGTCGCGCTCTCGCTCGCTCGCTCGCTCGCTCTCTCGCTCGGTCGCGCTCTCTCTCTCGCTCGGTCGCGCTCTCTCTCTCTCTCGCTCGGTCGCGCTCTCTCTCTCTCTCGCTCGGTCGCGCTCTCTCTCTCTCTCGCTCGGTCGCGCTCTCTCTCTCTCTCGCTCGGTCGCGCTCTCTCTCTCTCTCGCTCGGTCGCGCTCTCTCTCTCTCTCGCTCGGTCGCGCTCTCTCTCTCGATTGGTCGCGCTCTCTCTCTCTCGCTCAGTCGGGCTCTCTATCGCTCGGTCGCTCTCTCTCGCTCGGTCGCGCTCTCTCTCTCTCGCTCGGTCGCGCTCTCTCTCTCTCGCTCGGTCGCGCTCTCTCTCTCTCGCTCGGTCGCGCTCTCTCGCTCGGTCGCGCTCTCTCCCTCGCTCGCGCTCTCTCCCTCGCTCGGTCGCGCTCTCTCTCTCGCTCGGTCGCGCTCTCTCTCTCGCTCGGTCGCGCTCTCTCTCTCGCTCCGTCGCGCTCTCTCTCTCGCTCGGTCGCGCTCTCTCTCTCGCTCGGTCGCTCTCTCTCTCGCTCGGTCGCTCCCTCTCTCTCGCTCGGTCGCGCTCTCTCTCAGTCTCGGTCGCTCTCTCTCTTGCTCGGTCGCTCTCTCTCGCTCGGTCGCTCTCTGTCTCTCTCGCTCGGTCTCTCTCTCTCTCTCTCTCGCCCGGTCGGGCTCTCTCTCGCTCGGTCGCGCTCTCTCTCTCGCTCGGTCGCTCTCTCTCACTCGGTCGCTCTCTCTCTCGCTCGGTCGCGCTCTCTTTCTCGCTCGGTCGCGCGCTCTCTCGCTCTCTCTCTCGCTCGGTCGCGCTCTCTCTCTCGCTCGGTCGCGCTCTCTCTCTCGCTCGGTCGCGCTCTCTCTCTCGCTCGGTCGCTCTCTCTCTCGCTCGGTCGCTCCCTCTCTCTCGCTCGGTCGCGCTCTCTCTCAGTCTCGGTCGCTCTCTCTCTTGCTCGGTCGCTCTCTCTCGCTCGGTCGCTCTCTGTCTCGCTCGGTCGCTCTCTCTCGCTCGGTCGCTCTCTCTCGCTCGGTCGCTGTCTCTCTCGCTCGGTCTCTCTCTCTCTCTCTCTCTCGCCCGGTCGGGCTCTCTCTCTCTCGCTCGGTCGCGCTCTCTCTCTCGCTCGGTCGCTCTCTCTCACTCGGTCGCTCTCTCTCTCGCTCGGTCGCGCTCTCTTTCTCGCTCGGTCGCGCGCTCTCTCGCTCTCTCTCTCGCTCGGTCGCGCTCTCTCTCGCTCGGTCGCTCTCTCTCTCTCGCTCGGTCGCTCTCTCTCTCTCGCTCGGTCGCGCTCTCTCTCTCGCTCGGTCGCTCTCTCTCTCTCTCGCTCGGTCGCGCTCTCTCTCTCTCGCTCGGTCACGCTCTCTCTCTGTCGCTCGGTCGGTCTCTCGGTCGCTCTCTCTCTCGCTCGGTCGCTCTCTCTCGCTCGGTCGCTCTCTCTCTCTCGCTCGGTCGCGCTCTCTCTCTCGCTCGGTCGCTCTCTCTCTCTCGCTCGGTCGCTCTCTCTCTCTCGCTCGGTCGCTCTCTCTCGCTCGGTCGCTCTCTCTCGCTCGGTCGCTCTCTCTCTCGCTCGGTCGCGCTCTCGCTCGCTCTCTCTCTCGCTCGGTCGCTCTCTCTCTCGCTCGGTCGCTCTCTCGCTCGGTCGCTCTCTCTCTCGCTCGGTCGCTCTCTCTCTCGCTCGGTCGCGCTCTCTCTCTCGCTCGGTCGCGCGCTCTCTCGCTCTCTCTCCTCTCTCTCGCTCGGTCGCTCTCTCTCTCTCTCGCTCGGTCGCTCTCTCTCTCTCTCGCTCGGTCGCTCGCTCTCTCTCTCTCGCTCGGTCACGCTCTCTCTCTCTCGCTCGGTCGGTCTCTCTCTCGGTCGCTCTCTCTCTCGCTCGGTCGCGCTCTCTCGCTCGGTCGCGCTCTCTCGCTCGGTCGCGCTCTCTCTCTCTCGCTCGGTCGCGCTCTCTCGCTCGGTCGCGCTCTCTCGCTCGGTCGCGCTCTCTCTCTCTCGCTCGGTCGCGCTCTCTCTCGCTCGGTCGCTCTCTCTCTCTCGCTCGGTCGGGCTCTCTCTCGCTCGGTCGGGCTCTCTCTCTCGCTCGGTCTCGCTCTCTCGCTCGGGCGCGCTCTCTCTCTCTCGCTCGGTCGCGCTCTCTCTCGCTCGGTCGCTCTCTCTCTCTCGCTCGGTCGCGCTCTCTCTCTCTCGGTCGCTCTCTCTCTCGCTCGGTCGCTCTCTCTCTCGCTCGGTCGCGCTCTCTCTCTCTCGCTCGGTCGCGCCCTCTCTCTCTCGCTCGGTCGCGCTCTCTCTCTCGCTCGGTCGCGCTCTCTCTCTCTCGCTCGGTCGCGCTCTCTCTCTCTCGCTCGGTCGCGCTCTCTCTCTCTCGCCCGGTCGGGCTCTCTCTCTCGCTCGGTCGCTCTCTCTCGCTCGGTCGCTCTCTCTCTCGCTCGGTCACGCTCTCTCCCTCGCTCGGTCGCGCGCTCTCTCGCTCGGTCGCGCTCTCTCTCGCTCGGTCGCTCTCTCTCTCTCTCGCTCGGTCGCGCTCTCTCTCTCTCGCTCGGTCGGTCTCTCGGTCGCTCTCTCTCTCGCTCGGTCGCTCTCTCTCGCTCGGTCGCTCTCTCTCTCTCGCTCGGTCGCGCTCTCTCTCTCGCTCGGTCGCTCTCTCTCTCTCGCTCGGTCGCTCTCTCTCGCTCGGTCGCTCTCTCTCTCGCTCGGTCGCTCTCTCTCTCGCTCGGTCGCGCTCTCGCTCGCTCTCTCTCGCTCGGTCGCGCTCTCGCTCGCTCTCTCTCGCTCGGTCGCTCTCTCTCTCACTCGGTCGCTCTCTCTCTCGCTCGGTCGCTCACTCTCTCGCTCGGTCGCTCTCTCTCTCTCTCTCTCGCTCGGTCGCTCTCTCTCTCGCTCGGTCGCGCTCTCGCTCGCTCGCTCTCTCGCTCGGTCGCGCTCTCTCTCTCTCGCTCGGTCGCGCTCTCTCTCTCTCGCTCGGTCGCGCTCTCTCTCGCGCTCGGTCGCGCTCTCTCTCTCTCTCGCTCGGTCGCGCTCTCTCTCTCTCGCTCGGTCGCTCTCTCTCTCGCTCGGTCGCTCTCTCTCTCGCTCGGTCGCGCTCTCACTCTCTCTCGCTCGGTCGCGCTCTCTCTCTCTCTCGCTCGGTCGCGCTCTCTCTCTCTCTCGCTCGGTCGCTCTCTCTCGCTCGGTCGCGCTCTCTCTCTCTCTCGATTGGTCGCGCTCTCTCTCTCTCGCTCAGTCGGGCTCTCTATCGCTCGGTCGCTCTCTCTCGCTCGGTCGCGCTCTCTCTCGCTCGGTCGCGCTCTCTCTCTCTCGCTCGGTCGCGCTCCCTCGCTCGGTCGCGCTCTCTCGCGCTCTCTCTCTCGCTCGGTCGCGCTCTCTCTCTCGCTCGGTCGCGCTCTCTCTCTCGCTCGGTCGCGCGCTCTCTCTCGCTCGGTCGCGCTCTCTCTCTCGCTCGGTCGCGCTCTCTCGCTCGGTCGCGCTCTCTCGCTCGGTCGCTCTCTCTCTCGCTCGGTCGCTCCCTCTCTCTCGCTCGGTCGCGCTCTCTCTCAGTCTCGGTCGCTCTCTCTCTTGCTCGGTCGCTCTCTCTCGCTCAGTCGCTCTCTGTCTCGCTCGGTCGCTCTCTCTCGCTCGGTCGCTCTCTCTCGCTCGGTCGCTGTCTCTCTCGCTCGGTCTCTCTCTCTCGCTCGGTCGCTCTCTCTCTCTCTCGCTAGGTCGCTCTCTCTCTCTCGCTCGGTCGCTCTCTCTCGCTCGGTCGCTCTCTCTCGCTTGGTCGCGCTCTCTCTCTCGCTCGGTCGCTCTCTCTCGCTCGGTCGCGCTCTCTCTCTCTCGCTCGGTCGCTCGCTCTCTCTCTCTCGCTCGGTCACGCTCTCTCTCTCTCGCTCGGTCGGTCGGTCTCTCTCTCGGTCGCTCTCTCTCTCGCTCGGTCGCGCTCTCTCGCTCGGTCGCGCTCTCTCTCTCTCGCTCGCGCTCTCTCTCTCTCGCTCGGTCGCGCTCTCTCACTCGGTCGCGCTCTCTCTCTCTCGCTCGGTCGCGCTCTCTCTCTCTCGCTCGGTCGCGCTCTCTCTCTCTCGCTCGGTCGCGCTCTCTCTCTCTCGCTCGGTCGCGCTCTCTCTCGCTCGGTCGCTCTCTCTCGCTCGGTCGGGCTCTCTCTCGCTCGCTCGGGCTCTCTCTCTCTCTCTCGCTCGGTCTCGCTCTCTCGCTCGGGCGCGCTCTCTCTCTCTCGCTCGGTCGCGCTCTCTCTCGCTCGGTCGCTCTCTCTCTCTCGCTCGGTCGCGCTCTCTCTCTCTCGGTCGCTCTCTCGCTCGGTCGCGCTCTCTCTCTCTCGCTCGGTCGCGCCCTCTCTCTCGCTCGGTCGCGCTCTCTCTCTCTCGCTCGGTCGCGCCATCTCTCTCTCGCTCGGTCGCGCTCTCTCTCTCTCGCTCGGTCGCGCTCTCTCTCTCTCGCTCGGTCGGGCTCTCTCTCTCTCGCCCGGTCGGGCTCTCTCTCTCTCGCTCGGTCGCGCTCTCTCTCTCGCTCGGTCGCTCTCTCTCGCTCGGTCGCTCTCTCTCTCGCTCGGTCGCGCTCTCTCGCTCGGTCGCTCTCTCTCGCTCGATCGGGCTCTCTCTCTCTCGCTCGGTCGGGCTCTCTCTCTCTCGCTCGGTCGGTCTCTCTCTCTCTCGCTCGGTCGGGCTCTCTCTCTCTCGCCCGGTCGGGCTCTCTCTCTCTCGCTCGGTCGCGCTCTCTCTCTCGCTCGGTCGCTCTCTCTCGCTCGGTCGCTCTCTCTCTCGCTCGGTCGCGCTCTCTCTCTCGCTCGGTCGCGCGCTCTCTCGCTCTCTCTCTCGCTCGGTCGCGCTCTCTCTCGCTCGGTCGCTCTCTCTCTCTCGCTCGGTCGCTCTCTCTCTCTCGCTCGGTCGCGCTCTCTCTCTCGCTCGGTCGCTCTCTCTCTCTCTCGCTCGGTCGCGCTCTCTCTCTCTCGCTCTGTCACGCTCTCTCTCTGTCGCTCGGTTGGTCTCTCTCTCGGTCGCTCTCTCTCTCGCTCGGTCGCTCTCTCTCGCTCGGTCGCTCTCTCTCGCTCGGTCGCGCTCTCTCTCTCGCTCGGTCGCTCTCTCTCTCTCGCTCGGTCGCTCTCTCTCTCGCTCGGTCGCTCTCTCTCGCTCGGTCGCTCTCTCTCTCGCTCGGTCGTGCTCTCGCTCGCTCTCTCTCGCTCGGTCGCTCTCTCTCTCGCTCGGTCGCTCTCTCTCTCGCTCGGTCGCTCGCTCGGTCGCTCACTCTCTCGCTCGGTCGCTCTCTCTCTCTCTCGCTCGGTCGCTCTCTCTCTCGCTCGGTCGCTCTCTCTCTCGCTCGGTCGCGCTCTCTCTCGCTCGGTCGCGCTCTCGCTCGCTCGCTCGCTCTCTCGCTCGGTCGCGCTCTCTCTCTCTCTCGCTCGGTCGCGCTCTCTCTCTCTCGCTCGGTCGCGCTCTCTCTCTCTCGCGCTCTCTCTCTCTCTCGCTCGGTCGCTCTCTCTCGCTCGGTCGCTCTCTCTCTCGCTCGGTCGCGCTCTCTCTCGCTCGGTCGCGCTCTCTCTCTCTCGCTCGGTCGCGCTCTCTCTCTCTCTCGCTCGGTCGCGCTCTCTCTCTCTCTCGCTCGGTCGCGCTCTCTCTCTCTCTCGCTCGGTCGCTCTCTCTCGCTCGGTCGCGCTCTCTCTCTCTCTCGATTGGTCGCGCTCTCTCTCTCTCGCTCAGTCGGGCTCTCTATCGCTCGGTCGCTCTCTCTCGCTCGGTCGCGCTCTCTCTCTCTCGCTCGGTCGCGCTCTCTCTCTCTCGCTCGGATCGCGCTCTCTCGCTCGGTCGCGCTCTCTCCCTCGCTCGCGCTCTCTCCCTCGCTCGGTCGCGCTCTCTCGCTCGGTCGCGCTCTCTCTCTCGCTCGGTCGCGCTCTCTCTCTCGCTCGGTCGCGCTCTCTCTCTCGCTCGGTCGCGCTCTCTCTCTCGCTCGGTCGCGCTCTCTCTCTCGCTCGGTCGCGCTCTCTCTCTCGCTCGGTCGCGCTCTCTCGCTCGGTCGCGCTCTCTCTCTCGCTCGGTCGCTCTCTCTCTCTCGCTCGGTCGCTCTCTCTCTCGCTCGGTCGCTCCCTCTCTCTCGCTCGGTCGCGCTCTCTCTCAGTCTCGGTCGCTCTCTCTCTCGCTCGGTCGCTCTCTGTCTCGCTCGGTCGCTCTCTCTCGCTCGGTCGCTCTCTCTCGCTCGGTCGCTGTCTCTCTCGCTCGGTCTCTCTCTCTCTCTCTCTCGCTCGGTCGCTCTCTCTCTCTCTCGCTAGGTGGCTCTCTCTCTCTCGCTCGGTCGCTCTCTCTCGCGCGGTCGCTTTCTCTCTCTCGCTCGGTCGCTCTCTCTCTCTCGCTCGGTCGCGCTCTCTCTCTCGCTCGGTCGCTCTCTCTCGCTCGGTCGCGCTCTCTCTCTCTCGCTCGGTCGCTCTCTCTCGCTCGGTCGCGGTCTCTCTCTCTCGCTCGGTCGCGCTCTCTCTCTCGCTCGGTCACGCTCTCTCTCTCTCGCTCGGTCGCGCTCTCTCTCTCGCTCGGTCGCTCTCTCTCGCTCAGTCGCGCTCTCTCTCTCTCGCTCGGTCGCTCTCTCTCCCGCTCGGTCGCTCTCTCTCTTTCGCTCGGTCGCGCTCTCTCTCGCTCGCTCGGTCGCGCTCTCTCTCTCTCGCTCGGTCGCGCTCTCTCTCTCTCGCTCGGTCGCGCTCTCTCTCTCTCGCTCGGTCGCTCTCTCTCTCTCGCTCGGTCGCGCTCTCTCTCTCTCTCGCTCGGTCGCGCTCTCTCTCTCTCTCGCTCGGTCGCTCTCTCTCGCTCGGTCGCTCTCTCTCTCTCTCGCTCGGTCGCTCTCTCTCGCTCGGTCGCTCTCTCTCTCTCTCGCTCGGTCGCTCTCTCTCTCTCTCGCTCGGTCGCGCGCTCTCTCTCGCTCGGTCGCGCTCTCTCTCTCGCTCGGTCGCGCTCTCTCTCTCGCTCGGTCGCGCGCTCTCTCTCTCTCGCTCGGTCGCTCTCTCTCTCGCTCGGTCGCGCGCTCTCTCTGTCTCGCTCGGTCGCGCGCTCTCTCTCTCTCGCTCGGTCGCGCTCTCTCTCGCTCGGTCGCGCTCTCTCGCTCGGTCGCTCTCTCTCACTCGGTCGGGCTCTCTCTCTCTCGCTCGGTCGGGCTCTCTCTCTCTCGCTCGGTCGGGCTCTCCAATTCCAATTCCAATTCCAATTAAAATGCTTTATTGGCATGAAAGTTTACAGAGAACCATATTGCCAAAGCTTACATAGCAAAAAGGTACAGTTTTCCAACATTCTGTAGGTGTCAATCGATTTGACATTTGTTGGGTACATACAATATTACTTTTAAACAATATTAATTTTTAAACAGTCTTTGTACTTCATTTGGTACGTTCAATATTAATTTTAAACAGTCTTAATTTTAAACAGTCCTCAGGTTGTGACATGTTGTTACATATTTGGCCCCAAGGTATGGTCTGTCTCCTTCTCCTAGGACTAATCTCAATTTTGACAGATCATCCAATTCCTTGAAATCTGGGGTTGTTTGGCTTAGCTTGTTGAATAATATGTTTCTTGATGTGTTGAATTTTTCGCATTTTAGGAGGAAATGCATTTCTGTTTCAACCTCGCCAGCCAGACATTGATCGCATATTCTATTCTCTCTAGGCTGCCAGGATTTCTTGTATCTGCCTTTTTCAATTTCCAGTTGGTGGTCGCTTAGTCTGTACCTGGTGAGGGTCTGTCTCTGTTTTGTGTCTCTGATGGTCGTGAGGTAGTCTGCCAGTTTATATTCTCTTTTTAGGGCCCGGTAACATTCTAATCTGCTTTGGCTTTCGGTTATTTTGTTCCAATGTTCCAGGTAGGTTTCTTTGCATTTTTTAATGATTTGGTTCACTCGGATTGGTGTTTGGACGGCTGTGTTGGTCTGGGGCTGGTCAGGGTCCGGCTGAGTACTTAGTTTCCGTAGCAGCTGACTCAGGGGACTCTTTTCTGGGTTTAGCTCTTGGGTCTGAAAGGCTTTGAAATGAAGGGTGTCTGGGGAGCTAGATTTGAGGTGATTTAGGAAGTTTAGTGCTCGTTTTTGGATGTTTATTATCAGTGGGTATCTGCCTAGTTCGGCTCTGCATGCATTTGTTGGCGTTTTTCTTTGGGTGCGAAGGATGCTTCGGCAGAATTCTGCATGTAGGGCTTCTATTGTATGTTTTTCCCATTTAGTGTAGCTTTGGTGATTTAGCGGGCCCCATACTTCACTACCGTACAGTGCAATGGGCAGGATTATGCTGTCAAATATTTTGAGCCAGATTTTGATTGGGATTTGGATGTTGTAGAATTTTCTTTTTATTGCATATAGGGCTCTTCGGGCTTTTTCTTTTAGTGCATTCACTGCTATGCTGAAGCTCCCTGATGCTGTAATAGTTAGACCAAGGTAGGTGTAGCTCATAGTGTGTCCTATAGTGATATCACTGAGGGTAAACTGGTATTTGTTTTCCTGACATCTGGCCTTTTTTGAAAAATCATGATGTTGGTTTTCTTTAGATTTACTGTTAGAGCCCAATTTTGGCAGTATTTGTCGAGTAGGTCTAGTTGTTGCTGTAATCCCTGTTCTGTGGGAGACAGCAGAACCAGGTCGTCCGCATAGAACAGGGATTTCACTTCTCCATCCAGGAGACGGAGACCTGGTGACTCGCTTTGCTCCAGCATGTCTGCTAATTCATTTATGTATATGTTGAACAGGGTCGGGCTCAAATTGCAGCCCTGCCGGACGCCTCTTCTCTGGGTGAAGAAATCGGTGCGTTTGTCTCCAATTTTGACCCCGCATTTGTTTTTCAGATACATTGATTTAATAAGGTCATAGACTTTGCCCCCTATTCCACATTGAAGAAGTTTATAATAGAGCCCTTCGTGCCATATAGAGTCAAAGGCTTTCTTGAAGTCGATGAAACAGGCGAATATTTTCCCATTTTTTGTTTGGTGTATATGTTTTTCAATGAGGGTGTGAAGGGTATAGATATGGTCGGCGGTGCGGTGTTTTGGAAGAAAGCCTATTTGGTTTTTTCTGAGGATATTATGTTTGTTAAGAAAATAAAGCTCTCTCTCTCTCGCTCGGTCGGGCTCTCTCTCTCTCGCCCGGTCGGGCTCTCTCTCTCTCGCCCGGTTGGGCTCTCTCTCTCTCTCGCCCGGTCGGGCTCTCTCTCTCTCGCTCGGTCGCTCTCTCTCGCTCGGTCGCTCTCTCTCTCGCTCGGTCGCTCTCTCTCACTCGGTCGCGCTCTCTCTCTCTCGCTCGGTCGCTCTCTCTCTCCGCTCGGTCGCTCTCTCTCTCTCGCTCGGTCGCTCTCTCTCTCTCGCTCGGTCGCTCTCTCTCTCTCTCGCTCGGTCGCTCTCTCTCTCTCTCTCTCTCGCTCGGTCGCGCTCTCTCTCGCTCGGTCGCGCTCTCTCTCTCGCTCGGTCGCTCTCTCTCGCTCGGATCGCGCTCTCTCTCTCTCTCTCGCTCGGTCGGTCTCTCTCTCGGTCGCTCTCTCTCGCTCGGTCGCTCTCTCTCTCTCGCTCGGTCGCGCTCTCTCTCGCTCGGTCGCTCTCTCTCTCTCGCTCGGATCGCTCTCTCTCTCGCTCGGTCGCTCTCTCTCTCGCTCGGTCGCTCTCTCTCGCTCGGATCGCTCTCTCTCTCGCTCGGTCGCTCTCTCTCTCGCTCGGTCGCGCTCTCTCTCTCGCTCGGTCGCGCGCTCTCTCGCTCTCTCTCTCGCTCGGTCGCTCTCTCTCTCGCTCGGTCGCGCTCTCTCTCTCGCTCGGTCGCTCGCTCTCTCTCGCTCGGTCACGCTCTCACTCTCTCGCTCGGTCGGTCTCTCGCTCGGTCGGTCTCTCTCTCGGTCGCTCTCTCTCTCGCTCGGTCGCGCTCTCTCTCTCTCGCTCGGTCGCGCTCTCACTCTCTCGCTCGGTCGGTCTCTCGCTCGGTCGGTCTCTCTCTCGGTCGCTCTCTCTCTCGCTCGGTCGCGCTCTCTCTCTCTCGCTCGGGTCGCGCTCTCTCGCTCGGTCGCGCTCTCTCTCTCCCGCTCGGTCGCTCTCTCTCTCTCGCTCGGTCGCTCTCTCTCTCTCGCTCGGTCGCTCTCTCTCTCTCTCGCTCGGTTCGCTCTCTCTCTCTCTCTCTCGCTCGGTCGCGCTCTCTCTCGCTCGGTCGCGCTCTCTCTCTCCTCGCTCGGTCGCTCTCTCTCGCTCGGTCGCGCTCTCTCTCTCTCTCTCGCTCGGTCGGTCTCTCTCTCGGTCGCTCTCTCTCTCCCGCTCGGTTCGCTCTCTCTCTCTCGCTCGGTCGCTCTCTCTCTCTCGCTCGGTCGCTCTCTCTCTCTCTCGCTCGGTCGCTCTCTCTCTCTCTCTCTCTCGCTCGGTCGCGCTCTCTCTCGCTCGGTCGCGCTCTCTCTCCTCGCTTCGTCGCTCTCTCTCGCTCGGTCGCGCTCTCTCTCTCTCTCTCGCTCGGTCGGTCTCTCTCTCGTCGCTCTCTCTCGCTCGGTCGCTCTCTCTCTCTCTCGCTCGGTCGCGCTCTCTCTCGCTCGGTCGCTCTCTCTCTCGCTCGGTGTCGCTCTCTCTCGCTCGGTCGCTCTCTCTCTCGCTCGGTCGCTCTCTCTCTCGCTCGGTCGCGCTCTCTCTCTCGCTCGGTCGCGCGCTCTCTCGCTCTCTCTCTCGCTCGGTCGCTCTCTCTCTCGCTCGGTCGCGCTCTCTCTCTCGCTCGGTCGCTCGCTCTCTCTCGCTCGGTCACGCTCTCACTCTCTCGCTCGGTCGGTCTCTCGCTCGGTCGGTCTCTCGCTCGGTCGCTCTCTATCGCTCGTTCGCGCTCTCTCTCTCGCTCGGTCGCGCTCTCTCTCTCTCGCTCGGTCGCGCTCTCTCTCGCTCGGTCGCTCTCTCTCTCTCGCTCGGTCGGGCTCTCTCTCGCTCGGTCGGGCTCTCTCTCTCTCTCTCGCTCGGTCGCTCTCTCTCGCTCGGTCTCGCTCTCTCGCTCGGTCGCGCTCTCTCTCTCTCGGTCGCTCTCTCTCTCGCTCGGGTCGCGCTCTCTCTCTCTCGCTCGGATCGCGCCCTCTCTCTCTCGCTCGGTCGCGCTCTCTCTCTCTCGCTCGGTCGCGCTCTCTCTCTCTCGCTCGGTCGCGCGCTCTCTCTCTCGCTCGGTCGCGCTCTCTCTCTCGCTCGGTCGCTCTCTCTCTCGCTCGGGTCGCGCTCTCTCTCTCTCGCTCGGTCGCTCTCTCTCTTTCGCTCGGTCGCGCTCTCTCTCGCTCGCTCGGTCGCGCTCTCTCTCTCTCGCTCGGTCGCTCTCTCTCTCTCGCTCGGTCGCGCTCTCTCTCTCTCTCTCGCTCGGTCGCGCTCTCTCTCGCTCGGTCGCTCTCTCTCGCTCGGTCGCTCTCTCTCTCTCTCGCTCGGTCGCTCTCTCTCTCGCTCGGTCGCTCTCTCTCTCTCGCTCGGTCGCGCGCTCTCTCTCGCTCGGTCGCGCTCTCTCTCTCTCGCTCGGTCGCGCTCTCTCTCTCTCGCTCGGATCGCGCTCTCTCTCTCGCTCGGTCGCTCTCTCTCGCTCAGTCGCGCTCTCTCTCTCTCGCTCGGTCGCTCTCTCTCTTTCGCTCGGTCGCGCTCTCTCTCGCTCGCTCGGTCGCGCTCTCTCTCTCTCGCTCGGTCGCGCTCTCTCTCTCTCGCTCGGTCGCGCTCTCTCTCTCTCTCTCTCGCTCGGATCGCGCTCTCTCTCGCTCGGTCGCTCTCTCTCGCTCGGATCGCTCTCTCTCTCGCTCGGTCGCTCTCTCTCTCTCTCGCTCGGTCGCTCTCTCTCTCGCTCGGTCGCTCTCTCTCTCTCTCGCTCGGTCGCGCGCTCTCTCTCGCTCGGTTCGCGCTCTCTCTCTCGCTCGGTCGCGCTCTCTCTCGCTCGGTATCGCGCGCTCTCTCTCTCTCGCTCGGTCGCTCTCTCTCTCTCGCTCGGTCGCGCGCTCTCTCTCTCTCGCTCGGTCGCTCTCTCTCTCTCGCTCGGTCGCTCTCTCTCTCTCGCTCGGTCGCTCTCTCTCTCTCTCGCTCGGTCGCTCTCTCTCTCGCTCGGTCACGCTCTCTCTCGCTCGGTCGCGCTCTCTCTCTCGCTCGGATCGCTCTCTCTCTCTCGCTCGGTCGCGCTCTCTCTCTCTCGCTCGGTCGCGCGCTCTCTCTCTCTCGCTCGGTCGCTCTCTCTCTCTCGCTCGGTCGCTCTCTCTCTCTCGCTCGGTCGCTCTCTCTCTCTCTCGCTCGGTCGCTCTCTCTCTCGCTCAGTCACGCTCTCTCTCGCTCGGTCGCGCTCTCTCTCTCGCTCGGTCGCTCTCTCTCTCTCGCTCGGTCGCGCTCTCTCTCTCTCGCTCGGTCGGTCTCTCTCTCGGTCTCTCTCGCTCGGTCGCTCTCTCTCGCTCGGTCACTCTCTCTCTCTCGCTCGGTCGCGCTCTCTCTCTCGCTCGGTCGCTCTCTCTCGCTCGGTTCGCTCTCTCTCGCTCGGTCGCTCTCTCTCGCTCGGTCGCTCTCTCTCTCGCTCGGTCCGCCCTCTCTCTCGCTCGGTCGCGCTCTCTCTCTCGCTCGGTCGCGCGCTCTCTCGCTCTCTCTCTCGCTCGGTCGCTCTCTCTCTCTCTCGCTCGGTCGCTCGCTCTCTCTCTCTCTCGCTCGGTCGCGCTCTCTCTCTCGCTCGGATCGCTCGCTCTCTCTCGCTCGGTCACGCTCTCTCTCTCTCGGTCGGTCTCTCTCTCGCTCGGTCGGTCTCTCTCTCGGTCGCTCTCTCTCTCGCTCGGTCGCGCTCTCTCTCGCTCGGTCGCGCTCTCTCGCTCGGTCGCGCTCTCTCTCTCTCGCTCGGTCGCGCTCTCTCTCTCTCGCTCGGTCGCGCTCTCTCTCTCTCGCTCGGTCGCGCTCTCTCTCTCTCGCTCGGTCGCGCTCTCTCTCTCTCGCTCGGTCGCGCTCTCTCTCTCTCGCTCGGTCGCTCTCTCTCGCTCGGTCGCTCTCTCTCTCGCTCGGTCGCTCTCTCTCGCTTGGTCGCGCTCTCTCTCTCTCGCTCGGATCGCTCTCTCTCTCCCGCTCGGTCGCTCTCTCTCTCTCGCTCGGTCGCGCTCTCTCTCGCCTCGCTCGGTCGCGCTCTCTCTCTCTCGCTCGGTCGCTCTCTCTCTCTCGCTCGGTCGCTCTCTCTCTCTCGCTCGGTCGCTCTCTCTCTCTCTCGCTCGGTCGCTCTCTCTCTCGCTCGGTCGCGCTCTCTCTCTCGCTCGGTCGCTCTCTCTCTCGCTCGGTCGCGCTCTCTCTCTCTCGCTCGGTCGGTCTCTCTCTCGGTCTCTCGCTCGGTCGCTCTCTCTCGCTCGAGTCGCTCTCTCTCTCTCGCTCGGTCGCGCTCTCTCTCTCGCTCGGTCGTCTCTCTCGCTCGGTCGCTCTCTCTCTCTCGCTCGGTCGCTCTCTCTCGCTCGGTCGCTCTCTCTCTCGCTCGGTCGCTCTCTCTCTCGCTCGGTCGCGCTCTCTCTCTCGCTCGGTCGCGTGCTCTCTCGCTCTCTCTCTCGCTCGGTCGCTCTCTCTCTCTCTCGCTCGGTCGCTCTCTCTCTCTCTCGCTCGGTCGCGCTCTCTCTCTCGCTCGGTCGCTCGCTCTCTCTCTCTCGCTCGGTCACGCTCTCTCTCTCGCTCGGTCGGTCTCTCTCTCGCTCGGTCGGTCTCTCTCTCGGTCGCTCTCTCTCTCGCTCGGTCGCGCTCTCTCTCTCTCGCTCGGTCGCGCTCTCTCTCTCTCGCTCGGTCGCGCTCTCTCACTCGGTCGCGCTCTCTCTCTCTCGCTCGGTCGCGCTCTCTCGCTCGGTCGCGCTCTCTCTCTCTCGCTCGGTCGCGCTCTCTCTCGCTCGGTCGCTCTCTCTCTCTCGCTCGGTCGGGCTCTCGCTCGGTCGGGCTCTCTCTCTCTCTCTCGCTCGGTCGCTCTCTCTCTCGCTCGGTCTCGCTCTCTCGCTCGGGCGCGCTCTCTCTCTCTCGCTCGGTCGCGCTCTCTCTCGCTCGGTCGCTCTCTCTCTCTCGCTCGGTCGCGCTCTCTCTCGGTCGCTCTCTCTCTCGCTCGGTCGCGCTCTCTCTCTCGCTCGGTCGCTCTCTCTCGCTCGGTCGCGCTCTCTCTCTCTCGCTCGGTCGCTCTCTCTCTCTCGCTCGGTCGCTCTCTCTCTCTCTCGCTCGGTCGCTCTCTCTCTCTCTCGCTCGGTCGCTCTCTCTCTCGCTCGGTCGCGCTCTCTCTCGCTCGGTCGCTCTCTCTCTCGCTCGGTCGCGCTCTCTCTCTCTCGCTCGGTCGGTCTCTCTCTCGGTCTCTCGCTCGGTCGCTCTCTCTCGCTCGGTCGCTCTCTCTCTCTCGCTCGGTCGCGCTCTCTCTCTCGCTCGGTCGCTCTCTCTCTCTCGCTCGGTCGCTCTCTCTCTCTCGCTCGGTCGCTCTCTCTCGCTCGGTCGCTCTCTCTCTCGCTCGGTCGCTCTCTCTCTCGCTCGGTCGCGCTCTCTCTCTCGCTCGGTCGCGTGCTCTCTCGCTCTCTCTCTCGCTCGGTCGCTCTCTCTCTCTCTCGCTCGGTCGCTCTCTCTCTCTCTCGCTCGGTCGCGCTCTCTCTCTCGCTCGGTCGCTCGCTCTCTCTCTCTCGCTCGGTCACGCTCTCTCTCTCGCTCGGTCGGTCTCTCTCTCGCTCGGTCGGTCTCTCTCTCGGTCGCTCTCTCTCTCGCTCGGTCGCGCTCTCTCTCTCTCGCTCGGTCGCGCTCTCTCTCTCTCGCTCGGTCGCGCTCTCTCGCTCGGTCGCGCTCTCTCTCTCTCGCTCGGTCGCGCTCTCTCTCGCTCGGTCGCTCTCTCTCTCTCGCTCGGTCGGGCTCTCGCTCGGTCGGGCTCTCTCTCTCTCTCTCGCTCGGTCGCTCTCTCTCTCGCTCGGTCTCGCTCTCTCGCTCGGGCGCGCTCTCTCTCTCTCGCTCGGTCGCGCTCTCTCTCGCTCGGTCGCTCTCTCTCTCTCGCTCGGTCGCGCTCTCTCTCTCTCGGTCGCTCTCTCTCTCGCTCGGTCGCGCTCTCTCTCTCTCGCTCGGTCGCACCCTCTCTCGCTCGGTCGCGCTCTCTCTCTCTCGCTCGGTCGCGCTCTCTCTCTCTCGCTCGGTCGCGCTCTCTCTCTCTCGCTCGGTCGCGCTCTCTCTCTCTCGCTCGGTCGCGCTCTCTCTCTCTCGCTCGGTCGCGCTCTCTCTCTCTCGCTCGGTCGCGCTCTCTCTCTCTCGCTCGGTCGCGCTCTCTCGCTCGGTCGCTCTCTCTCGCTCGGTCGGGCTCTCTCTCTCTCGCTCGGTCGGTCTCTATCTCTCTCGCTCGGTCGGGCTCTCTCTCTCTCGCCCGGTCGGGCTCTCTCTCTCTCGCTCGGTCGCGCTCTCTCTCTCGCTCGGTCGCTCTCTCTCGCTCGGTCGCTCTCTCTCTCGCTCGGTCGCGCTCTCTCTCTCGCTCGGTCGCGCGCTCTCGCTCTCTCTCTCGCTCGGTCGCGCTCTCTCTCGCTCGGTCGCTCTCTCTCTCTCGCTCGGTCGCGCTCTCTCTCTCGCTCGGTCGCTCTCTCTCTCTCTCGCTCGGTCGCGCTCTCTCTCTCTCGCTCGGTCACGCTCTCTCTCGGTCGCTCTCTCTCTCGCTCGGTCGCTCTCTCTTGCTCGGTCGCTCTCTCTCTCTCGCTCGGTCGCGCTCTCTCTCTCGCTCGGTCGCTCTCTCTCTCTCGCTCGGTCGCTCTCTCTCTCTCGCTCGGTCGCTCTCTCTCGCTCGGTCGCTCTCTCTCTCGCTCGGTCGCGCTCTCGCTCGCTCTCTCTCTCGCTCGGTCGCTCTCTCTCTCGCTCGGTCGCTCTCTCTCGCTCGGTCGCTCTCTCTCTCGCTCGGTCGCTCTCTCTCTCGCTCGGTCGCGCTCTCTCTCGCTCGGTCGCGCGCTCTCTCGCTCTCTCTCTCGCTCGGTCGCTCTCTCTCTCTCTCGCTCGGTCGCTCTCTCTCTCGCTCGGTCGCGCTCTCTCTCTCGCTCGGTCGCTCGCTCTCTCTCTCTCGCTCGGTCACGCTCTCTCTCTCTCGCTCGGTCGGTCTCTCTCTCGCTCGGTCGGTCTCTCTCTCGGTCGCTCTCTCTCTCGCTCGGTCGCGCTCTCTCTCTCTCGCTCGGTCGCGCTCTCTCTCTCTCGCTCGGTCGCGCTCTCTCACTCGGTCGCGCTCTCTCTCTCTCGCTCGGTCGCGCTCTCACTCTCTCGCTCGGTCGCGCTCGCTCTCTCTCTCTCGCTCGGTCGCGCTCTCTCTCGCTCGGTCGCTCTCTCTCTCGCTCGGTCGGGCTCTCTCTCGCTCGGTCGGGCTCTCTCTCTCTCTCTCGCTCGGTCGCTCTCTCTCTCGCTCGGTCTCGCTCTCGCTCGGGCGCGCTCTCTCGCTCGGTCGCGCTCTCTCTCGCTCGGTCGCTCTCTCTCTCTCGCTCGGTCGCGCTCTCTCTCGCTCGGTCGCGCCCTCTCTCTCTCGCTCGGTCGCGCTCTCTCTCTCGCTCGGTCGCGCTCTCTCTCTCTCGCTCGGTCGCGCTCTCTCTCTCTCGCTCGGTCGCGCTCTCTCTCTCTCGCTCGGTCGCGCTCTCTCTCTCTCGCTCGGTCGCGCTCTCTCTCTCTCGCTCGGTCGCGCTCTCTCTCTCTCGCTCGGTCGCGCTCTCTCTCTCTCGCTCGGTCGCGCTCTCTCTCTCTCGCTCGGTCGCGCTCTCTCTCTCACTCGGTCGCGCTCTCTCTCTCTCGGTCGCTCTCTCTCGCTCGGTCGGGCTCTCTCTCTCTCGCTCGGTCGGGCTCTCTCTCTCTCGCTCGGTCGGGCTCTCTCTCTCTCGCTCGGTCGGGCTCTCTCTCTCTCGCTCGGTCGGTCTCTCTCTCTCTCGCTCGGTCGGGCTCTCTCTCTCTCGCCCGGTCGGGCTCTCTCTCTCTCGCTCGGTCGCGCTCTCTCTCTCGCTCGGTCGCTCTCTCTCTCGCTCGGTCGCGCTCTCTCTCTCGCTCGGTCGCGCGCTCTCTCGCTCTCTCTCTCGCTCGGTCGCGCTCTCTCTCGCTCGGTCGCTCTCTCTCGCTCGGTCGCTCTCTCTCTCTCGCTCGGTCGCGCTCTCTCTCTCGCTCGGTCGCTCTCTCTCTCTCTCGCTCGGTCGCGCTCTCTCTCTCTCGCTCGGTCATGCTCTCTCTCTGTCGCTCGGTCGGTCTCTCGGTCGCTCTCTCGCTCGGTCGCTCTCTCTCGCTCGGTCGCTCTCTCTCTCTCGCTCGGTCGCGCTCTCTCTCTCGCTCGGTCGCTCTCTCTCTCTCGCTCGGTCGCTCTCTCTCGCTCGGTCGCTCTCTCTCGCTCGGTCGCTCTCTCTCTCGCTCGGTCGCTCTCTGTCTCGCTCGGTCGCGCTCTCGCTCGCTCTCTCTCTCGCTCGGTCGCTCTCTCTCGCTCGGTCGCTCTCTCTCTCGCTCGGTCGCTCACTCTCTCGCTCGGTCGCTCTCTCTCTCGCTCGGTCGCGCTCTCTCTCGCTCGGTCGCGCTCTCTCTCTCTCGGTCGCTCTCTCTCGCTCGGTCGGGCTCTCTCTCTCTCGCTCGGTCGGGCTCTCTCTCTCTCGCTCGGTCGGTCTCTCTCTCTCGCTCGGTCGGGCTCTCTCTCTCTCGCCCGGTCGGGCTCTCTCTCTCTCGCTCGGTCGCGCTCTCTCTCGCTCGGTCGCTCTCTCTCTCGCTCGGTCGCGCTCTCTCTCTCGCTCGGTCGCGCGCTCTCTCGCTCTCTCTCTCGCTCGGTCACGCTCTCTCTCGCTCGGTCGCTCTCTCTCGCTCGGTCGCTCTCTCTCTCTCGCTCGGTCGCGCTCTCTCTCTCGCTCGGTCGCTCTCTCTCTCTCTCGCTCGGTCGCGCTCTCTCTCTCTCGCTCGGTCACGCTCTCTCTCTGTCGCTCGGTCGGTCTCTCGGTCGCTCTCTCGCTCGGTCGCTCTCTCTCGCGTCGCTCTCTCTCTCTCTCGCTCGGTCGCTCTCTCTCTCTCGCTCGGTCGCTCTCTCTCTCTCGCTCGGTCGCTCTCTCTCGCTCGGTCGCTCTCTCTCTCGCTCGGTCGCTCTCTCTCTCGCTCGGTCGCGCTCTCGCTCGCTCTCTCTCTCGCTCGGTCGCTCTCTCTCGCTCGGTCGCTCTCTCTCTCTCTCTCGCTCGGTCGCTCTCTCTCTCTCGCTCGGTCGCTCTCTCTCTCTCGCTCGGTCGCTCTCTCTCGCTCGGTCGCTCTCTCTCTCGCTCGGTCGCTCTCTCTCTCGCTCGGTCGCGCTCTCGCTCGCTCTCTCTCTCGCTCGGTCGCTCTCTCTCGCTCGGTCGCTCTCTCTCTCGCTCGGTCGCTCACTCTCTCGCTCGGTCGCTCTCTCTCTCGCTCGGTCGCGCTCTCTCTCTCTCGCTCGGTCGCGCTCTCTCTCTCTCTCGCTCGGTCGCGCTCTCTCTCTCTCGCTCGGTCGCGCTCTCTCTCTCGGTCGCGCTCTCTCTCTCTCTCGCTCGGTCGCTCTCTCTCGCTCGGTCGCTCTCTCTCGCTCGGTCGCTCTCCCTCTCGCTCGGTCGCGCTCTCTCTCGCTCGGTCGCGCTCTCGCTCGCTCGCTCGCTCGCTCTCTCGCTCGGTCGCGCTCTCTCTCTCGCTCGGTCGCGCTCTCTCTCTCTCTCGCTCGGTCGCGCTCTCTCTCTCTCTCGCTCGGTCGCGCTCTCTCTCTCTCTCGCTCGGTCCGCGCTCTCTTCTCTCTCTCTCGCTCGGTCGCGCTCTCTCTCTCTCTCGCTCGGTCGCGCTCTCTCTCTCTCGCTCGGTCGCGCTCTCTCTCTCGATTGGTCGCGCTCTCTCTCTCTCGCTCAGTCGGGCTCTCTATCGCTCGGTCGCTCTCTCTCGCTCGGTCGCGCTCTCTCTCTCTCGCTCGGTCGCGCTCTCTCTCTCTCGCTCGGTCGCGCTCTCTCTCTCTCGCTCGGTCGCGCTCTCTCGCTCGGTCGCGCTCTCTCCCTCGCTCGCGCTCTCTCCCTCGCTCGGTCGCGCTCTCTCTCTCGCTCGGTCGCGCTCTCTCTCTCGCTCGGTCGCGCTCTCTCTCTCGCTCGGTCGCGCTCTCTCTCTCGCTCGGTCGCTCTCTCTCTCGCTCGGTCGCTCCCTCTCTCTCGCTCGGTTCGCGCTCTCTCTCAGTCTCGGTCGCTCTCTCTCTTGCTCGGATCGCTCTCTCTCGCTCGGTTCGCTCTCTGTCTCTCTCGCTCGGTCTCTCTCTCTCTCTCTCTCGCCCGGTCGGGCTCTCTCTCGCTCGGTCGCGCTCTCTCTCTCGCTCGGTCGCTCTCTCTCACTCGGTCGCTCTCTCTCTCGCTCGGTCGCGCTCTCTTTCTCGCTCGGTCGCGCGCTCTCTCGCTCTCTCTCTCGCTCGGATCGCGCTCTCTCTCTCGCTCGGTCGCGCTCTCTCTCGCTCGGTCGCGCTCTCTCTCTCGCTCGGTTCGCGCTCTCTCTCTCGCTCGGTCGCTCTCTCTCTCGCTCGGTCGCTCCCTCTCTCTCGCTCGGTCGCGCTCTCTCTCAGTCTCGGTCGCTCTCTCTCTTGCTCGGTCGCTCTCTCTCGCTCGGTCGCTCTCTGTCTCGCTCGGTCGCTCTCTCTCGCTCGGTCGCTCTCTTCTCGCTCGGTCGCTGTCTCTCTCGCTCGGTCTCTCTCTCTCTCTCTCTCTCGCCCGGTCGGGCTCTCTCTCTCTCGCTCGGATCGCGCTCTCTCTCTCGCTCGGTCGCTCTCTCTCACTCGGTCGCTCTCTCTCTCGCTCGGTCGCGCTCTCGTTTCCTCGCTCGGTCGCGCGCTCTCTCTCGCTCTCTCTCTCGCTCGGTCGCGCTCTCTCTCGCTCGGTCGCTCTCTCTCTCTCGCTCGGTCGCTCTCTCTCTCTCGCTCGGTCGCGCTCTCTCTCTCGCTCGGTCGCTCTCTCTCTCTCGCTCGGTCGCGCTCTCTCTCTCTCCCTCGGTCACGCTCTCTCTCTGTCGCTCGGTCGGTCTCTCGGTCGCTCTCTCTCTCGCTCGGTCGCTCTCTCTCGCTCGGTCGCTCTCTCTCGCTCGGTCGCTCTCTCTCCTCTCGCTCGGTCGCGCTCTCTCTCTCGCTCGGTCGCTCTCTCTCTCTCGCTCGGTCGCTCTCTCTCTCGCTCGGTCGCTCTCTCTCGCTCGGTTCGCTCTCTCTCGCTCGCCGTCGCTCTCTCTCTCGCTCGGTCGCGCTCTCGCTCGCTCTCTCTCTCGCTCGGTCGCTCTCTCTCTCGCTCGGTCGCTCTCTCGCTCGGTCGCTCTCTCTCTCGCTCGGTCGCTCTCTCTCTCGCTCGGTCGCGCTCTCTCTCTCTCGGCTCCTCTCTCGCTCTCTCTCCTCTCTCTCGCTCGGTCGCTCTCTCTCTCTCTCGCTCGGTCGCTCTCTCTCTCTCTCGCTCGGTTCGCTCGCTCTCTCTCTCTCGCTCGGTCACGCTCTCTCTCTCTCGCTCGGTCGGTCTCTCTCTCGGTCGCTCTCTCTCTCGCTCGGTCGCGCTCTCTCGCTCGGATCGCGCTCTCTCTCTCTCGCTCGGTCGCGCTCTCTCGCTCGGATCGCGCTCTCTCGCTCGGTCGCGCTCTCTCTCTCTCGCTCGGTCGCGCTCTCTCTCGCTCGGTCGCTCTCTCTCTCTCGCTCGGTCGGGCTCTCTCTCGCTCGGATCGGGCTCTCTCTCTCGCTCGGTCTCGCTCTCTCGCTCGGGCGCGCTCTCTCTCTCTCGCTCGGTCGCGCTCTCTCTCGCTCGGTCGCTCTCTCTCTCTCGCTCGGTCGCGCTCTCTCTCTCTCGGTCGCTCGCTCGGTCGCTCTCTCTCTCGCTCGGTCGCGCTCTCTCTCTCTCGCTCGAGTCGCGCCCTCTCTCTCTCGCTCGGTCGCGCTCTCTCTCTCGCTCGGTCGCGCTCTCTCTCTCTCGCTCGGTCGCGCTCTCTCTCTCTCGCTCGGTCGCGCTCTCTCTCTCTCTCTCGCTCGGTCGCTCTCTCTCGCTCGGTCGCTCTCTCTCTCGCTCGGTCACGCTCTCTCCCTCGCTCGGTCGCGCGCTCTCTCGCTCGGTCGCGCTCTCTCTCGCTCGGTCGCTCTCTCTCTCTCTCGCTCGGATCGCGCTCTCTCTCTCTCGCTCGGTCGGTCTCTCGGTCGCTCTCTCTCTCGCTCGGTCGCTCTCTCTCGCTCGGTCGCTCTCTCTCTCTCGCTCGGTCGCGCTCTCTCTCTCGCTCGGTCGCTCTCTCTCTCTCGCTCGGTCGCTCTCTCTCGCTCGGTCGCTCTCTCTCTCGCTCGGTCGCTCTCTCTCTCGCTCGGTCGCGCTCTCGCTCGCTCTCTCTCGCTCGGTCGCGCTCTCGCTCGCTCTCTCTCGCTCGGTCGCTCTCTCTCTCACTCGGTCGCTCTCTCTCTCGCTCGGTTCGCTCACTCTCTCGCTCGGTCCGCTCTCTCTCTCTCTCTCTCGCTCGGTCGCTCTCTCTCTCGCTCGGTCGCGCTCTCGCTCGCTCGCTCTCTCGCTCGGTCGCGCTCTCTCTCTCTCGCTCGGTCGCGCTCTCTCTCTCTCGCTCGGTCGCGCTCTCTCTCGCGCTCGGTCGCGCTCTCTCTCTCTCTCGCTCGGTCGCGCTCTCTCTCTCTCTCCGCTCGGTCGCTCTCTCGCTCGGTCGCTCTCTCTCTCGCTCGGTCGCGCTCTCACTCTCTCTCGCTCGGTCGCGCTCTCTCTCTCTCTCGCTCGGTCGCGCTCTCTCTCTCTCTCGCTCGGTCGCTCTCTCTCGCTCGGTCGCGCTCTCTCTCTCTCTCGATTGGTCGCGCTCTCTCTCTCTCGCTCAGTCGGGCTCTCTATCGCTCGGATCGCTCTCTCTCGCTCGGTCGCGCTCTCTCTCGCTCGGTCGCGCTCTCTCTCTCTCGCTCGGTCGCGCTCCCTCGCTCGGTCGCGCTCTCTCGCGCTCTCTCTCTCGCTCGGTCGCGCTCTCTCTCTCGCTCGGTCGCGCTCCTCTCTCTCGCTCGGTCGCGCGCTCTCTCTCGCTCGGTCGCGCTCTCTCTCTCGCTCGGTCGCGCTCTCTCGCTCGGTCGCGCTCTCTCGCTCGGTCGCTCTCTCTCTCGCTCGGATCGCTCCCTCTCTCTCGCTCGGTCGCGCTCTCTCTCAGTCTCGGTCGCTCTCTCTCTTGCTCGGTCGCTCTCTCTCGCTCAGTCGCTCTCTGTCTCGCTCGGTCGCTCTCTCTCGCTCGGTCGCTCTCTCTCGCTCGGTCGCTGTCTCTCTCGCTCGGTCTCTCTCTCTCGCTCGGTCGCTCTCTCTCTCTCTCGCTAGGTCGCTCTCTCTCTCTCGCTCGGTTCGCTCTCTCTCGCTCGGTCGCTCTCTCTCGCTTGGTCGCGCTCTCTCTCTCGCTCGGATCGCTCTCTCTCGCTCGGTCGCGCTCTCTCTCTCTCGCTCGGTCGCTCGCTCTCTCTCTCTCGCTCGGTCACGCTCTCTCTCTCTCGCTCGGTCGGTCGGTCTCTCTCTCGGTCGCTCTCTCTCTCGCTCGGTCGCGCTCTCTCGCTCGGTCGCGCTCTCTCTCTCTCGCTCGCGCTCTCTCTCTCTCGCTCGGTCGCGCTCTCTCACTCGGTCGCGCTCTCTCTCTCTCGCTCGGTCGCGCTCTCTCTCTCTCGCTCGGTCGCGCTCTCTCTCTCTCGCTCGGTCGCGCTCTCTCTCTCTCGCTCGGTCGCGCTCTCTCTCGCTCGGTCGCTCTCTCTCGCTCGGTCGGGCTCTCTCTCGCTCGCTCGGGCTCTCTCTCTCTCTCTCGCTCGGTCTCGCTCTCTCGCTCGGGCGCGCTCTCTCTCTCTCGCTCGGATCGCGCTCTCTCTCTCGCTCGGTCGCGCTCTCTCTCTCTCGGTCGCTCTCTCGCTCGGTCGCGCTCTCTCTCTCTCGCTCGGTCGCGCCCTCTCTCTCGCTCGGTCGCGCTCTCTCTCTCTCGCTCGGTCGCGCCATCTCTCTCTCGCTCGGTCGCGCTCTCTCTCTCTCGCTCGGTCGCGCTCTCTCTCTCTCGCCCGGTCGGGCTCTCTCTCTCTCGCCCGGTCGGGCTCTCTCTCTCTCGCTCGGTCGCGCTCTCTCTCTCGCTCGGTCGCTCTCTCTCGCTCGGTCGCTCTCTCTCTCGCTCGGTCGCGCTCTCTCGCTCGGTCGCGCTCTCTCGCTCGGTCGCTCTCTCTCGCTCGATCGGGCTCTCTCTCTCTCGCTCGGTCGGGCTCTCTCTCTCTCGCTCGGTCGGTCTCTCTCTCTCTCGCTCGGTCGGGCTCTCTCTCTCTCGCCCGGTCGGGCTCTCTCTCTCTCGCTCGGTCGCGCTCTCTCTCTCGCTCGGTCGCTCTCTCTCGCTCGGTCGCTCTCTCTCTCGCTCGGTCGCGCTCTCTCTCTCGCTCGGTCGCGCGCTCTCTCGCTCTCTCGCTCTCTCTCTCGCTCGGTCGCGCTCTCTCTCGCTCGGTCGCTCTCTCTCTCTCGCTCGGTCGCTCTCTCTCTCTCGCTCGGATCGCGCTCTCCTCTCTCGCTCGGTCGCTCTCTCTCTCTCTCGCTCGGTCGCGCTCTCTCTCTCTCGCTCTGTCACGCTCTCTCTCTGTCGCTCGGTTGGTCTCTCTCTCGGTCGCTCTCTCTCTCGCTCGGTCGCTCTCTCTCGCTCGGTCGCGCTCTCTCTCTCGCTCGGTCGCGCTCTCTCTCTCGCTCGGTCGCTCTCTCTCTCTCGCTCGGTCGCTCTCTCTCTCGCTCGGTCGCTCTCTCTCGCTCGGTCGCTCTCTCTCTCGCTCGGTCGTGCTCTCGCTCGCTCTCTCTCGCTCGGTCGCTCTCTCTCTCGCTCGGTCGCTCTCTCTCTCGCTCGGTCGCTCGCTCGGTCGCTCACTCTCTCGCTCGGTCGCTCTCTCTCTCTCTCGCTCGGTCGCTCTCTGTCTCGCTCGGTCGCTCTCTCTCGCTCGGTCGCTCTCTCTCGCTCGGTCGCTGTCTCTCTCGCTCGGTCTCTCTCTCTCGCTCGGTCGCTCTCTCTCTCTCTCGCTAGGTCGCTCTCTCTCTCTCGCTCGGTCGCTCTCTCTCGCTCGGTCGCTCTCTCTCGCTTGGTCGCGCTCTCTCTCTCGCTCGGTCGCTCTCTCTCGCTCGGTCGCGCTCTCTCTCTCTCGCTCGGTCGCTCGCTCTCTCTCTCTCGCTCGGTCACGCTCTCTCTCTCTCGCTCGGTCGGTCGGTCTCTCTCTCGGTCGCTCTCTCTCTCGCTCGGTCGCGCTCTCTCGCTCGGTCGCGCTCTCTCTCTCCTCGCTCGCGCTCTCTCTCTCTCGCTCGGTCGCGCTCTCTCACTCGGTCGCGCTCTCTCTCTCTCGCTCGGATCGCGCTCTCTCTCTCTCGCTCGGATCGCGCTCTCTCTCTCTCGCTCGGATCGCGCTCTCTCTCTCTCGCTCGGTCGCGCTCTCTCTCGCTCGGTCGCTCTCTCTCGCTCGGTCGGGCTCTCTCTCGCTCGCTCGGGCTCTCTCTCTCTCTCTCGCTCGGTCTCGCTCTCTCGCTCGGGCGCGCTCTCTCTCTCTCGCTCGGTCGCGCTCTCTCTCTCGCTCGGTCGCGCTCTCTCTCTCTCGGTCGCTCTCTCGCTCGGTCGCGCTCTCTCTCTCTCGCTCGGTCGCGCCCTCTCTCTCGCTCGGATCGCGCTCTCTCTCTCTCGCTCGGTCGCGCCATCTCTCTCTCGCTCGGTCGCGCTCTCTCTCTCTCGCTCGGTCGCGCTCTCTCTCTCTCGCCCGGTCGGGCTCTCTCTCTCTCGCCCGGTCGGGCTCTCTCTCTCTCGCTCGGTCGCGCTCTCTCTCTCGCTCGGTCGCTCTCTCTCGCTCGGTCGCTCTCTCTCTCGCTCGGATCGCGCTCTCTCGCTCGGTCGCGCTCTCTCGCTCGGTCGCTCTCTCTCGCTCGATCGGGCTCTCTCTCTCTCGCTCGGTCGGGCTCTCTCTCTCTCGCTCGGTCGGTCTCTCTCTCTCTCGCTCGGTCGGGCTCTCTCTCTCTCGCCCGGTCGGGCTCTCTCTCTCTCGCTCGGTCGCGCTCTCTCTCTCGCTCGGTCGCTCTCTCTCGCTCGGTCGCTCTCTCTCTCGCTCGGTCGCGCTCTCTCTCTCGCTCGGTCGCGCGCTCTCTCGCTCTCCTCGCTCTCTCTCTCGCTCGGTCGCGCTCTCTCTCGCTCGTCGCTCTCTCTCTCTCGCTCGGTTCGCTCTCTCTCTCTCGCTCGGTCGCGCTCTCTCTCTCGCTCGGTCGCTCTCTCTCTCTCTCGCTCGGATCGCGCTCTCTCTCTCTCGCTCTGTCACGCTCTCTCTCTGTCGCTCGGTTGGTCTCTCTCTCGGTCGCTCTCTCTCTCGCTCGGTCGCTCTCTCTCGCTCGGTCGCGCTCTCTCTCTCGCTCGGTCGCGCTCTCTCTCTCGCTCGGTCGCTCTCTCTCTCTCGCTCGGTCGCTCTCTCTCTCGCTCGGTCGCTCTCTCTCGCTCGGTCGCTCTCTCTCTCGCTCGGTCGTGCTCTCGCTCGCTCTCTCTCGCTCGGTCGCTCTCTCTCTCGCTCGGTCGCTCTCTCTCTCGCTCGGTCGCTCGCTCGGTCGCTCACTCTCTCGCTCGGTCGCTCTCTCTCTCTCTCGCTCGGTCGCTCTCTCTCTCGCTCGGTCGCTCTCTCTCTCGCTCGGTCGCGCTCTCTCTCGCTCGGATCGCGCTCTCGCTCGCTCGCTCGCTCTCTCGCTCGGTCGCGCTCTCTCTCTCTCTCGCTCGGTCGCGCTCTCTCTCTCTCGCTCGGTCGCGCTCTCTCTCTCTCGCGCTCTCTCTCTCTCTCGCTCGGTCGCTCTCTCTCGCTCGGTCGCTCTCTCTCTCGCTCGGTCGCGCTCTCTCTCGCTCGGTCGCGCTCTCTCTCTCTCGCTCGGTCGCGCTCTCTCTCTCTCTCGCTCGGTCGCGCTCTCTCTCTCTCTCGCTCGGTCGCGCTCTCTCTCTCTCTCGCTCGGTCGCTCTCTCTCGCTCGGTCGCGCTCTCTCTCTCTCTCGATTGGTCGCGCTCTCTCTCTCTCGCTCAGTCGGGCTCTCTATCGCTCGGTTCGCTCTCTCTCGCTCGGTCGCGCTCTCTCTCTCTCGCTCGGTCGCGCTCTCTCTCTCTCGCTCGGTCGCGCTCTCTCGCTCGGTCGCGCTCTCTCCCTCGCTCCGCGCTCTCTCCTCGCTCGGTCGCGCTCTCTCGCTCGGTCGCGCTCTCTCTCTCGCTCGGTCGCGCTCTCTCTCTCGCTCGGTCGCGCTCTCTCTCTCGCTCGGTCGCGCTCTCTCTCTCGCTCGGTCGCGCTCTCTCTCTCGCTCGGTCGCGCTCTCTCTCTCGCTCGGTCGCGCTCTCTCGCTCGGTTCGCGCTCTCTCTCTCGCTCGGTCGCTCTCTCTCTCTCGCTCGGTCGCTCTCTCTCTCGCTCGGTCGCTCCCTCTCTCTCGCTCGGATCGCGCTCTCTCTCAGTCTCGGTCGCTCTCTCTCTCGCTCGGTCGCTCTCTGTCTCGCTCGGTTCGCTCTCTCTCGCTCGGTCGCTCTCTCTCGCTCGGATCGCTGTCTCTCTCGCTCGGTCTCTCTCTCTCTCTCTCTCGCTCGGATCGCTCTCTCTCTCTCTCGCTAGGTGGCTCTCTCTCTCTCGCTCGGTCGCTCTCTCGCGTCGCTCTCTCCTCGTCGTCTCTCTCTCTCGCTCTCTCTCTCGCGGTCGCTTTCTCTCTCTCGCTCGGTCGCTCTCTCTCTCTCGCTCGGTCGCGCTCTCTCTCTCGCTCGGTCGCTCTCTCTCGCTCGGTCGCGCTCTCTCTCTCGCTCGGATCGCTCTCTCTCGCTCGGTCGCGGTCTCTCTCTCTCGCTCGGTCGCGCTCTCTCTCTCGCTCGGTCACGCTCTCTCTCTCTCGCTCGGCCGGGCTCTCTCTCTCGCTCGGCCGGGCTCTCTCTCTCGCTCGGCCGGGCTCTCTCTCTCGCTCGGTCGCGCTCTCTCTCTCGCTCGGTCGCTCTCTCTCGCTCAGTCGCGCTCTCTCTCTCTCGCTCGGTCGCTCTCTCTCCCGCTCGGTCGCTCTCTCTCTTTCGCTCGGATCGCGCTCTCTCTCGCTCGCTCGGTCGCGCTCTCTCTCTCTCGCTCGGTCGCGCTCTCTCTCTCTCGCTCGGTCGCGCTCTCTCTCTCTCGCTCGGTCGCTCTCTCTCTCTCGCTCGGTCGCGCTCTCTCTCTCTCTCGCTCGGTCGCGCTCTCTCTCTCTCTCGCTCGGTCGCTCTCTCTCGCTCGGTCGCTCTCTCTCTCTCTCGCTCGGTCGCTCTCTCTCGCTCGGTCGCTCTCTCTCTCTCTCGCTCGGTCGCTCTCTCTCTCTCGCTCGGTCGCTCGCTCTCGCTCGTTCCTCTCTCGCTCGGTCGCGCTCTCTCTCTCGCTCGGTCGCGCCTCTCTCTCTCGCTCGGTCGCGCTCTCTCTCTCTCGCTCGGTCGCGCTCTCTCTCTCTCGCTCGGTCGCGCTCTCTCTCTCTCGCTCGGATCGCGCTCTCTCTCTCTCGCTCGGTCGCGCTCTCTCTCTCTCGCTCGGTCGCGCTCTCTCTCTCTCGCTCGGTCGCGCTCTCTCTCGCTCGGTCGCGCTCTCTCTCTCTCGCTCGGTCGCGCTCTCTCTCTCTCGCTCGGTCGGGCTCTCTCTCTCTCGCCCGGTCGGGCTCTCTCTCTCTCGCCCGGTTGGGCTCTCTCTCTCTCGCCCGGTCGGGCTCTCTCTCTCTCGCTCGGTCGCTCTCTCTCGCTCGGTCGCTCTCTCTCTCGCTCGGTCGCTCTCTCTCGCTCGGTCGCGCTCTCTCTCTCTCGCTCGGTCGCTCTCTCTCTCCCGCTCGGTCGCTCTCTCTCTCTCGCTCGGTCGCTCTCTCTCTCTCGCTCGGTCGCTCTCTCTCTCTCTCGCTCGGTCGCTCTCTCTCTCTCTCTCTCTCGCTCGGTCGCGCTCTCTCTCGCTCGGTCGCGCTCTCTCTCTCGCTCGGTCGCTCTCTCTCGCTCGGTCGCGCTCTCTCTCTCTCTCTCGCTCGGTCGGTCTCTCTCTCGGTCGCTCTCTCTCGCTCGGTTCGCTCTCTCTCTCTCGCTCGAGTCGCGCTCTCTCTCGCTCGGTCGCTCTCTCTCTCTCGCTCGGTCGCTCTCTCTCTCGCTCGG
>NW_028225179.1:71435990-71592217 GCF_052327205.1 Somniosus microcephalus
AGAGACAGAGAGAGAGAGACACAGAGACAGAGAGAGAGAGACAGAGAGAGAGAGAGACAGAGAGAGAGAGACAGAGAGAGAGAGACTGAGAGTGAGTGAGAGAGAGAGAGAGAGACAGAGACGGAGAGAGACAGAGTGAGAGAGTGAGTGAGAGAGAGGGAGGTGGAGAGCAAATTGAATCTGTGGGAGACTCACTGTGAGATGCTGCTTAAATCAGCCTCCTTCTCTCAGCCCGAGCCCCCCCTCTGGTGTCGGGTGTCTCGATGTGGTGAATGGCGAATCGAGGGTCCTTGTCGGTCGCACGAACCTCCTTCACTTCCTCTCCCCTTCGCTCAGGAAAAAAATAGCCAAGCATGTTGTCCCCGAGCTGCCTCGTGCCTTCCTGGGCCTGGGTTCTAGGCTGCAGCCTGGGCTCTGGGGCCTAGGCTGGGTCGGGGCCTGAGCCTGGGGCTAGGGGCTTGGGGTCTGTGGTGTGACCTAGGCGCTGGGCCTAGGCTATGGGCCTGGGCTCTGGGGCCTGAGACTGGGGCCTAGGCTGGTTTGGGGCCTGAGCCTGGAGCTAGAGGCTTGGGGCCTGCAGCAGGTTCTAGGTCTGGGCCTGGGCTCTTGTCCTGGGCTCTGGGCCTGGAGCTAGGGGCTTGGGGCCTGCGGCAAGGCCTAGGCCTGGGCCTCCTGTTCCCAACCCATGCCCTCACAGATGCCAGTCTCAGAGGCAGAGGCTGCAGCAAGGGCCGAGGGCGCCTTTTAAAGAAGTCTCGAGCCCACGTGAGGTGTTGCCTCAGCTCAGCTCCCGCCCAAAAACCACAACACATCAGTCTCCGCCCTCCCCGCTCTGAAACAAAGCCGACAAGGTCCCTGTTCCTGTCACTGGCCTTTGCAGGGGTGTTTTAGAGTTGTAGGCCAAGAAATTCGGTATAGCCGCGTTTGAGGCGCTAGTCCTGGCGATGCGCAAAGTTTAGCGCCAGGCGCAATTTAGCACCACCTAGCGCGATATTGGGTTGCAGCGCCCCTAAGGGTGATTGCGGCGCTAAATCAGGTGCTGCACGCTACTCTTAAGGCGCTAACCCGGCGGCGCAACCCAATTTCGCGGCGGCGGGGCGCAGCGAGAGTGCTGTCAATAATCACTTTCCCTGAGACACACTGGCGCCGGCCAGCTCTTAAAGGGGCAGGTCAATTGGCATCACCAGACACACTCACTGCCTTGTAGGCCCTCAAAGCGATGGGAGCCTACCTGTGGCGCACCAGCCTAGCAAGACATGGAAAGGGTGAGGCAGAGGGCGGACGCCTCACTGATGGGGCATTGGATGCTTTGGTTGGCGTAGTGGAATCAAGGCCAAGGAAGATGGTCGGAATGTGATTTATGTTTTGGACAGTCGGGTGTGAGAGGCAGTTATGTGTCAGTGTATTAGTTTTGCTTTCTGTTGCCATAGCTTTCTCATGTTTGAAGGAACCAGATTTTGTGTAATGAAACACTTTCTTCATTTACAATGGCCATGCCTGCTATTTACATGCATCTTGCCCTTCACAGGCTTGGGGGTATCAGACCGGTTCCATTCCTGGTCTTGGAATGGCAGCAAGCATTCCGTGAAAGGGGCCTAGAAGCTACTTCTGATCAGCCTCTGACGCGCAGCCTGAGAAGAGCCGCTCGCGTAGAAGTTCAGGCCAGCAGGCATCTTCTCAGCCGCCGACAGAGATGCCCTGCACCTTATCTGAGGCTGCAGATCTGGCTGAAGCAGCTGGCACAGCTCAGTCACCACCTCCTTTCTAAATCGCAGCCTTCTGACACACTGCTCCTCCGGCATGTTCATGTAGGAAAATGTAATGTATATACCTTTAAGGGGGGAACTATCTTTTACAGCTCATGTATACTGCAGTACCGGCAGTGACCACACCTGTATATAGCACTGAGTAGTAATCTGTACAGATCAGTTCCCGTGTGAGCCACGTTGAGTAAACACCTGTTGTACCGTTCTCCTGCAGTCTGTGTCTTATTATACATGGACACAACAGAAAACTGCTGTCGGAAAACCCTGCCAGCGTTAAGGTCTGCTGTGGCGACGCCTGTTGGCCCTCCTCCGTCTGGCCATGCCCGCCCCCCTCTCCCAGCGTTTCAGTGCCCTTTGCAGATGATTCAGCAGCAGGACGTTCCCCTCCAATGCAGCCCCCATAATAAGTGCCCACAGGAAGGTTCCCCGTTGTCAAGGCTCACCAACAGCAAGGTGGTGGTCAGAAGGCTGAAGATCGTATGCCTGCGCTGGCTCAGTGGTCAAATGGCTCTCAGTGTGCAGCTCAACAACTCTTTGTAGCTCTCGAGGAAGTTGTGCTCCAAAAATGGCTGCCGCTTTTAAACCACACCAGTCCCCTTTAAATAACGCTCCTCCAGCCCGAGAGCGACTTGGTAAGGTTCCAGGTAAGCTGTCACTATTAGCGCCAGGCGCTACGGAGGGGGGCGCCACTGAATTTCCGGTCCGGGGCGCCCAAAAGGCATTGCACACTCAAATGACGTCATAATCAGCCTGCGCCCATGAGCGGGCGCTAAGATTTAGCGTCGGCGCTAAATGCATGCTCAATATGGGGCGAGGCGCTAGGCGCCCTGCGCCCGCCTGGAAATTGGCTAGTGCCGCACTTCTCGGCCTCTTTAGGCTTTAATCGGTGGCGCTAACAACCGAATTTCTCCCCCATAGAGTCATAGGCCTAGAAATTGGGTATAGCCCCGCTTGGGGTGTTAGAATTGGCAGAGCGCAAATTTTATAGCCAGACGCAACTTATCGACACCTCGTGCGATATTGGGTTGCAGCGCCCCAAAGGTGATTGAGGCGCGTGTTCAGGCGTTACACGGGGCACCTAAGGCGCCAACATGCCGGCGCAACCCAATATCGGAGCGTCCAGCCGCAGCGCAGGTGCTCTCAATTACCGATACATAGATACATAGAAGATAGGAGCAGGAGTAGGCCATTCGGCCCTTCGTGCCTGCTCCGCCATTCGATGAGATCATGGCTGATCCTTTAATTCAGTATCCCGTCCCCGCCTTCTCTCCGTAACCCTTAACCCCTTTTGCCCGTAGAAATATATCTAATTCCCTCTTAAATATATTTAATGAGCTGGCGTACACTGCCCTCTGTGGCAATGAGTTCCACAGGTTCACCACTCTCTGAGTGAAGAAATTCCCCCTCATCTCTGTCCTAAATGGTTTAGCCCTTATCCTTAAATTATGTCCTCTAGTTCTGTTCTCACCCGCCAAGGGAAACATTCCTTCTGCATCCAGTCTGTCTAGACCTGTCAGAATTTTATACACTTCTATGAGGTCCCCTCTCAATCTTCTAAACTCCAGTGTGTACATCCCTAAACTACATAGTCTCTCCTCATAGGTCATTCCCGCCATTCCTGGTATCAGCCTGGTGAATCGCCGCTGCACCCCCTCCATGGCAAGAACATCCTTCCTCAGATGAGGCGACCAAAACTGTACACAGTACTCGAGGTGTGGTCTCACCAGTGCCCTGTACAGCTGCAGCAAGGTATCCCTGTTCCTGTATTCTAACCCTTTTGCTATGAAGGCCAGCATACCGTTTGCCTTCTTGACCGCCTGTTGTACCTGCATGCTCGCCTTCAGTGACTGGTGTACAAGAACACCCAGGTCTCTCTGTACTTCCCCCTCTCCCAATCTATTGCCATTTAAATAATAATTTGCCCTCCCGTTCCTGCACCCAAGGTGGATAACTTCGCACTTGTCCACATTATAGTGCATCTGCCATTTATCCGCCCAATCGCCCAGTCTGTCCAAATCGCTCTGGAGCTTCCTGGTCTCTTCCTCTGAGCCCACCCCCCCTCCTAGTTTAGTGTCGTCTGCAAATTTGGAAATGCTGCATCCGACTCCCTGATCCAGGTCATTAATGTAAATTGTGAACAGCTGGGGGCCCAGGACAGATCCCTGTGGTACCCCACTTGTTACTGCCTGCCATTCAGAAAATGAGCCGTTTATTCCAACTCTCTGTTTTCTATCTGACAGCCAGTTCCCTATCCACGCCAAAACTTTCCCCTTTATCCCATGAGCCTCAATTTTCCATGCTAATCTTTTATGTGGGACCTTATCGAAGGCCTTTTGGAAGTCCAGGTACACCACATCTACTGGCTCTCCCCCATCTATTCTACCAGTTACTCCCTCAAAAAATTCCAATAGATTAGTCAAGCACGATTTACCCTTTGTAAATCCATGTTGACTCTGTCCTATCCTGTCCCCATTTGCTAAGTGCTCCGCTATTTCATCCTTAATGATGGATGACCACGAGACTTCCAGGCGCCGGCCAGATCTTAAAGGGGTGGGTCAGGCAGCTCCAGCATCCACACTCTGTGCCTTGTAGGCCTGCAAATCGGCGCAGGCCCTTCTCTGGCGCAAAAAACTTGGAGCATAGGGAGAGGGTGAGGCAGAGAGCAGAGCGCTTCACCAATGAGTCTCTGGAGGAATTGGTGGCCGCAGTGGAGCGCCGGCGAGATGTCCTCTACCCCGACAATGGCAGGAGGCCTAATCATAAGGACTACCGACGAGCTTGGATGGATGTTTCTCAGAGGGTCAACTCCAGCAGCATGGCGACCAGGAGCCCTGTGCACTGCAGGAAGAAATTCAATGACCTCACTCGGGTCGTGAGGGTGAGTGGAGTTAATGTAAACTTATGCATTAGCACCTGACTTTATGGCTACAGGGTGTGCTATGCCTCACTGGCCATCTGTCAGCAAGCACCCATGGCCCTTTCTGGTCACACACATGCACATTTGACTCAGGGCATCATGTAAGGGCTGTTCCACCATGGGAGCCATGAGATCATAATTCAGGGCATCATGTAACATCACTTCCCGTCCTTTGCCCTGCAGGCCAAGCTGGCGAGAAACCGCAAGGAGCAGCTTCGCACCGGAGGAGGCTGTCCTCAACTGGAACCTCTGATGGATCTCGAGGAGAGAGTCCACCAGATTGTGGGAGGACGTCTGAGTGGTCCTGTCACCACTGCAGCTGCCGACCCCATTGTCCACAGCGATGGTAAGGTTCTCTACTATTACAGCTGCCACCTTCCAGTTGTTTCCCCTGCCAGCATGCTTTCTCAATGTGGAGCCATGTCATAGCATTGCCGCACTCTGGCATCCCTTGCTGCCAACATGTCCTTTTGCTAAATCCACTCTTCAACCTCCCTGCTTTCAGATGCTGCATCACCAGCTCGGGAGCCGGCCCCTCAAGCTGCCAGTGCCAGTGCTTCCGGAGGCGACGACCAGGAGGAAGCCGGACCATCCGTGCCAGCCTCAGGGCAGCCACCGCATCTGGAGATTGGGGATAGTAGTTCCCTTGAGGGGAGGGGGGTGGGCTCTGATGAGGAGCCAGTTGCAGGAACCAGTGGCCTGCAGCAACGCGCGGGAGGTAGGGACGCTCGAGGGACGTCTCCCCGGAGGGCGAGGCAGGCCACCATGACTGCTGCACAGAGTGCAGAGGAGGTGCGTAGCCTTGCCGATATGAGCGCCCAGGCCCGGCTCAGGCACACTGAGCTGATGGCTGCAGTGGGGAGGATGCCTGAGTCGATCGACACACTGGCAAAGAATGTGCTGGACTTTGGGGCAGTAATGGAAAGGTCTGTCCAGGGCTTGTCCGAGGCAGTGGAAAGGACTGTCCAGGGCTTGTCCGAAGCAGTGGAAAGGACTGTTCCGGCCTTGTCTGAAGCAGTGGAAAGGTCTGTCCAGGGCTTGTCCGAGGCAGTGGACAGGTCTGTCCAGGGCTTGTCCGAGGCAGTGGAAAGGACTGTTCCGGCCTTGTCCGAAGCAGTGGAAAGGGCTGTCCAGGGCTTGTCCGAAGCAGTGGAAAGGGCTGTCCAGAGCTTGTCTGAGGCAGTGGAAAGGTCTGTCCAGGGCTTGTCCGAGGCAGTGGAAAGGTCTGTCCAGGGCTTGTCCGAGGCAGTGGAAAGGTCTGTCCAGGGCTTGTCCGAGGCAGTGGAAAGGTCTGTCCAGGGCTTGTCCGAGGCAGTGGAAAGGTCTGTCCAGGGCTTGTCCGAGGCAGTGGAAAGGTCTGTCCAGGGCTTGTCCGAGGCAGTGGAAAGGTCTGTCCAGAGCTTGTCCGAGGCAGTGGAAAGGTCTGTCCAGGGCTTGTCCGAGGCAGTGGAAAGGTCTGTCCAGGGCTTGTCCGAGGCAGTGGAAAGGTCTGTCCAGGGCTTGTCCGAGGCAGTGGAAAGGTCTGTCCAGGGCTTGTCCGAGGCAGTGGAAAGGTCTGTCCATGCCTTGTCCGAGGCAGTGGAAAGGTCTGTCCAGGGCTTGTCCGAGGCAGTGGAAAGGTCTGTCCAGGGCTTGTCCGAGGCAGTGGAAAGGTCTGTCCATGCCTTGTCCGAGGCAGTGGAAAGGTCTGTCCAGGGCTTGTCCGAGGCAGTGGAAAGGTCTGTCCATGCCTTGTCCGAGGCAGTGGAAAGGTCTGTCCAGGGCTTGTCCGAGGCAGTGGAAAGGTCTGTCCAGGGCTTGTCCAAAGCAGTGGAAAGGACTGTCCATGGCTTTTCCCAAGCACTGGCACCTGCCACGCAGTCACTTGCTGGCCTCGTCCACACGCAAATTGAGGCCACGCGAACACTCTCTGCTGCCACCCTAGCTGCATCAGGCAGGATCACCCCAGGCCCTTGCAGCACCACAGCAGGCCATGAATCTGTGGAGCAGTCGATTGTGGCGTATGATCCTGTGCGGCCCCGTCAGAGTGCTAGTGTTTCGGCCGACCACGGTGCAGGTGTCCTCTCTCTGCATGTGAGCAGTCCTGATGCCACCGCTGGCACGTCAGCAGAGCAGCTGCCACCACCTGCGCGGCAGACTGCTAGCAGACATGCCCAGTTGGAGCAGCCTGCTTGTGGGACCTCCAAGCCCAGAGGTCGTCCAGGCCGTCCCTCAGGGGCTTCAGCGCTTCCAGACACTCAGCAGGCGGCCCCCAGCCTTGACGCAGCCACTGGGGTCCAATTACGGAGGAGCTGCAGGGAGGGAAGGGGCCGACCTCATAAGAGGAGTCGGTCTCCATCAAGGGGTCACCAGTAGAGGGAGGTGCTAAGACATCTCTTTTTCCGGATTTAAGGCCGTCCACACCTGCTGTGTTTGTTTGTTATGCTTTGGTTAGTTTCACCGGGTTGCCAGACAGTTATCTGTTAGTTTGTTAGTTATGATTTCTGTTACCATTACGTTGTCATGCTGGAAGGAAGCACTTGTTTGAAAATAAAGAAAACTTTTTATTTACAATCGAGCTGTACACTATTTACAATCATCGAGGCCTTCATAGGCTTACAGCGAACCGGAGGGCGCTGTTCGATTCACAGCCATCATTCCGTCCGAGGGGCCTAGAACCGAGTCCTTATGAGCCTCTGACGAACGGCCCTTCCAGTTTCTGGAGCCCTCCCATCTTCCTCCTCCTCCTCCTCCTCCTCCTGATCCTCCTCGCCCGCATGCTCCTCCTCCTCCTCGTCCGCCTGCTCTGCTGGACCTTGAGGGTCGGCTGGCATTGGCTGGGTGCGTCGAATGGCCAGGTTGTGGAGCATGCAGCAGACAACAACGATGCGCGCCACATGCTCCAGCGAGTACTGTAGGGCGCCCCCCGAATGGTCTAGACAACGGAAACGCTGCTTCAGCACACTAATTTTGTGCGCCACAATGTTCCTGGTGGCCTGATGGCTGTTATTGTAATGGTCTTCTGCCGGGGTGCTGGGCAAATGGAGTGGGGTCATGAGCCATGGGCAGAGAGGATAGCCCTTGTCGCCCAGAAGCCAGCCTCATGGGTGAGCCGGGGCCTCAAAAAGGTCAGCCACTGAGGTCTGCCACAGGATGAACGCGTCATGGCTGCTGCCAGGGAATTGTGCGTTCACCGCCATGATCATCTGCCGGTGATCACAGACCAGCTGCACATTAAGGGAGTGGAACCCCTTTCGGTTACGGAACTCCTCTGGATTCTGTAATGGCGCCCGCAAAGCCACGTGTGTGCAATCAATGGCCCCCTGCACCATGGGGAAGTCCGCAATAGCCGCGAAGCCCTGTGCGCGCTCCCCCTGCTTGTCCAGGGTCACAAGAAAGGTGATTAAATCGCGCCTACTTTTGTAGAGGGCAGCTGTCACTTGCCAGATGCAGCAATGCACCGCAAATTGAGAGATATTTGATATGTCCCCAGCTGCTGCCTGAAACGATCTGCTGGCGTAAAAGTTGAGTGCAACAGTGACTTTCACGGCCACCGACAGAGAGGTCCTGCACCGTATCCACGGCTGCAGATCCCCAGCAAGCAGGTGGCACAGCTCAGTGACAACATCCTTACCAAATCTGAGCCTTCGCAGACACTGCTCCTCCGACATGGTAAGGTAGGAGACCTGCTGCCCGAAAACCCTGGCAGCGTATGGTCAGATTTGGCGACGTCCATTGGCCCTCCTCCTTCTGGCCAATCCTGGCCCTCTCTCCCTCCATCTCTGTGCCCTTGCCAATTGTTCAGCCAGGATGACGTTCCCCTCCAAAGCAGCTCCCATTATTCTGGCCGACGAGTAAGACGCAGTCAGCTTTCTGGATCCAACTGTTCTGGACAGGGCTGAAGGTCCCAAGGCTCCTCTGGCTCAATAAGAACAAGTCTGTGTAACTGAAGGTCTGAAACTCTCTCCAGCAGCGAGCAGTATGGCCAGGCCAAATGGCTGCCACTTTTATACTAGTGCTGTCCCCTTTAAAGAGTGCCCCCTGAGTCCGAGAAGGACCTGGTAAAGTTCCATCCAACTGTCACTAATAGCGCCAGGTGGAACGGAGGGGGGCGCCACTGAATTTCCGGTACGGGGCGCCAAAAAGGCGTTGCACAATGAAATGACGTCATTATCTGGCTGCGCCCGCGAGCGGGCGCAAAGACTTAGCGCCTGCGCTAACAGGCTCCTCAATATGGCAGGATGCGCTAGGATCACTGCGCACGTCCGAAAATTGGGTAAGGCCCCAAATCTCGGGCTCTTTAGGCGCTAATCGCTGGTGCAACCAATCGAATTTCTAGGCCATAGAGTTATACAGCACAGAAAGAGGCCCTTCGGCCCATCGCGTCCGTGCCGGCCATCAAGCCCTGTCTAATCTAATCCCATTTTCCAGCATTTGGTCCGTAGCCTTGTATGCTATGGCATTTCAAGTGCTCATCCAAATGCTTCTTGAATTTTGTGAGGGTTTCTGCCTCTACCACCCTTTCAGGCAGTGAGTTCCAGATTCCAACCACCCTCTGGGTGAAAAAGTTCTTCCTCAAATCCCCTCTAAACCTCCTGCCCTTTACCCTGAATCTATGCCCTCTTGTTATTGACCCCTCTACTAAGGGGAAAAGTTCCTTTCTATCTACCCTATCTATGCCCCTCATAATTTTGTACACCTCAATCAGGTCCCCCCTCAGCCTTCTCTGCTCCAAGGAAAACAACCCCAGCCTGTCCAGTCTCTCTTCATAGCTGAAGCGCTCCAGCCCAGGTAACATCCTGGTGAATCTCCTCTGCACCCTCTCCAAAGCAATCACATCCTTCCTATAGTGTGGCGACCAGAACTGCACACAGTATTCCAGCTGTGGCCTAACCAGCGTTTTGTGCAGCTCCATCATAACCTCCCTGCTCTTATATTCTATGCCTCGGCTAATGAAGGCAATTATCCCATATGCCTTTTTAACCACCTTATCCACCTGTTCTGCTGCCTTCAGGGATCTATGTACATGCACACCAAGGTCCCTCTGATCCTTTGTCTTACCTAGGGTCTTACCATCATTGTGTATTCCCTTGCCTTGTTAGTCCCTCCAAAATGCATCACCTCACACTTTTCAGGGTTAAATTCCATTAGCCACTGTTCCGCCCATCTGACCAACCCATCGACATCGTCCTGCAGACTGAGGCTACCCTCCTCGCTATTTACCACCCCACCAATTTTTGTGTCATCTGCGAACTTACTGATCATAACTTTTACATTCCCATCCATCATTAATGTAGACCACAAACAGCAAGGGACCCAGCACCGATCCCTGCGGTACCCCACTGGACACAGGCTTCCAGTCACAAAAACAACCTTCGACCATCACCCTCTGCCTTCTGCCACTAAGCCAGTTTTGGATCCAATGTGCCAAGACACCCTGGATCCCATGGGCTCTTACCTTCTTGACCAGTCTCCTGTGTGGGACTTTATCGAAAGCCTTACTGAAATCCATGTAAACCACATCCACTGCACTACCCTCATCCACACACCTAGTCACCCCCTCAAAAAATTCAATCAAATTAGTCAGACATGATCTTCCCTTGACAAAGCCATGCTGACTATCCCTGATTAATCCTTGCCTCTCCAAGTGGAGACTAATTCTGTCCCTCAGAATTTTTTCCAATAATTTCCCTACCACAGATGTTAGGCTCACTGGCCTGTAATTCCCTGGTTTATCCCTGCTACCCTTCTTGTATAATGGTACTACATTAGCTGTTCTCCAGTCCTCTGGTACATCCCCTGTGGCCAGAGAGGTTCTGAAAATTTGTGTCAGAGCCCCTGCAATCTCCTCCTTTGCCTCACACAACAGCCTGGGATACATCTCGTCCGGGCCTGGGGATTTATCCACTTTTACGCCTGCTAAAACCGTTAGTACCTCCTCCCTCTCGATGCTAATATGTTGAAGTATATCACAGTCCCCCTGCCCGATTTCTATGTCTACATCGTCCTTCTCCATAGTTTTAATTTAACCTGTAGAAATGAACGGGGATGGGGTTGTAACTGGGGTTATTGTCTCTGGCCAATCAGAAGTATCTGAGCTGCTCCAGAGCCCCATGCGGTTTCGAATCGCTCCCCTTTTCTTGGTTCTGACCGCCGGACTTATTCAGTAGCGATGTAGACAAAACGAGACTCGTGGTTGGGTGCAAAGAAGAGCAGTATTTATTGAAATAAAAATAAATAAATTGAAAATAAATCAATACAGCACACCTATGCTTAATATAGCACTTTTACTTAATACAGTACACTTTTGCTTACTACAGCACATTTACTTAATACTGCAGGCTTTTACTTAATACTGCAGACTATTACTTAATACTGCAGACTTTGCTTAATACAGCACGTTTACTTAATACAGCACGTTTACTTAATACAGTGCACCTTTGCTTACTACAGCACACCTTTGCTTAGTACAGCAATCTTTTGCTTAGTACAGCAGACTTTTACTTAATCACTTTAACTTAATAGGGGAGGAGAAAATGGACACATCGAGGGAAAATTGACTAAAATTACAATTTAACAACATTTCCCCTTAATTCCCACCCCTAATACCTATCTAAGTTGCCTTGTAATGGGCCAGAAAATCTATGCTCACCAGTGAAATGCCTGCTCTGTGCCCCTGCGGTCTGTATCCTTCACCGCCCCGAAGTAGAGATACCCCAGTATTTAAAAGTAACTGCTGGTATTCCACTTCTTTGGGCGGGCTTGTTGAGCTTTTCTTCTGCAGGCAAGGCGGCAGAGAGAGAGATGGCTTCCTGAGAGGCTATTTTATACCCATTGGGAGCCATAATCTTCGCGCCCAAATCCGGATGTATCTGGGCTATACAAAAGGGATCCAAACTGTCCCCATTGTCTGTAATGGGTTTGGATGTATTACCCATTTCCTTAACTGGTTTGTGCTTAATACAAAATGTCTCAGACATCCTTAAGTGTTTCAGTCAACATCAACTCAAGTGGTTTGTAAACAAACCCATTGTCCTGTGGTCAGTTCAACCACAATTGATTAAGCTTTTGTGTCAACATTGTAGAGAGTTATGTAAACAAACAACCCCTTTGTCCTGCGAAACTTCCTAAACTGCAGTTGATTGACAGTTTCAAGTACTTCATGAATTTTGCACAGGCTGGTGTTTTTTCAAATCCTTAGTAGATACACAAGCAGGCTGTCTTTTGTCTCCTGCCACGAGGTCTGACAGCCATTTTTTGATGCCCTGGATTTTTACGGTATATACCACCCAGGTTTTCTTTAATCAAAAAAAATAATCTTTGGAGCTGTAGAAATTTTCGAAATTCTTGTGAAACCTTACAGTCCCCCATCGGATACTAAAACTTGCTTGTAGTATCCTGTCCAAAGGTGAGCAATAATTTCTGAACCCCCACAAACAACCTTCCCTTATACTTATCTATATCTATCTTTGATCCCCCGACACCTCCATCTCCCCTACCCAGAGAGAATCGCAGTACACGGTAGGCATCTATCGACAGAAAAACAAGATTAGTTACAATAATTCAAACATGGAGGGGGTCCAATGCCCCTGCACCACTGAGTATTCACAATAATGCAAGCATGGAGGGGTCCAATGCCCCTGCACCACTTGTGACATAGTTTTAACACGATACAACATCTTCAATGGGATCACCACCAAGCCAAAACATATCTGTTAAAAATACAAATGGAAGAAAACGAGCTTCCCCTTTTTCTTAAAAATGCAATTGCCTGACACTTTAATAAATGGCACCATCCTTCAGCCATAAATGTATTTCAAACTTTCACAATCTACAAACACAACAATTCATAGGCATATACAATTTGTTCAATTAACTCTAAATTAGTACAATCTCACAGTTAGGAACTAAATTCACATATTATTTCCTTTGGAGTTGGTGTTGTATCCGTGTGTTAATAGAGACACTGGCCTAGAAATTCAGTCGCGTTTGCGCCCACTTATTGGCTATAGAGTGGTTTGCGCCGGAAGTTTTTCAGCGCCCGAAATTCAGTTGGTCCCTAACATCGGCGTTAGCCGGTAGTGCTGCGCCGGCAGCGATGACGTCATTGGTGTGCGCAGCGCCCCGGTTCCAATGCTATTCCATGCCGATGGCCAAATTCAGTTGCGGCCGCCTCGCCCGTAGCGGCCGCAAACAGCGTTTGAAAAACGGTGCCTTGCAGCTCCAAGAGGCCGGCGCATAAAGGTGGAGGGGCGGCCGGCCGCTTTCCCGGTGGCCGCCTGGCCGCACCTCCCTCCCCGGACTCCTGCACCACTCCCCCCGCGGCATTGGTGTCTGACTCCCGCGAGCCCAGCACTTCTCCGTGGTGCCGGGCTCATTTGCCGGGGGAATCCAGCGGCGATCTCACGGCTGCAGGCAGCTCCTCCTTAAGAGAAGGAGGAGGCCTGCAGTACCCCAGCCTGCCGCACCGCATCGGGTGCCGCAGCGGCAGCTGGACGCCTGAAACTGACTTTCATCGCCCCAAACGAGGCGGCCAAACCCTGCAATAGCGCCCGCCTCCGTCTTGGGGTGGTGCAACTGAATTTCAGGCGGGCGCTACGGGAATCCGGGCGAGCGCAAAATTTCAGGCACTAAAGACCTGGCGCGGCGATAGCGAATTTTTAGCCCACTGAAGGCAGGAGTTGGTTTCACAGGTGTTTACTGAACAAAGTCTGGAGGTCAACTAACTGATACAACACAATATACAGGCTTATATAGCCCGAGTGGCCATTACCGGCATTACAGTACACAGGGGGCTCTTAAAGGCACATACACTACAATTCCTCCCCTTTTAGCCAACCAGTACATAATATTTTAAGTAATCATTAATTACATGTTACAAGAACAATAATCTACACATTGCTGCAGTTAATCAATTATAAGTCAGTCTCTCTGGAGGCTTCCTGACTCGTTCCGGATAACGCCTCGGTGGTGTAGTAGTTTCTGGTGGTGTAGTAGGTTCTTTTGGCAAGGCTGATTCAGCTTGAATGCCAGTTTCGGGTTCATCTGGTGCCAGTATCACCGGATCGGAGGTAGATACTATGGGTATCTCTACTTCATCATTAGGCGTACAGAGTTGTGGTGTAGGTTGTCTCTTTTCAGATGACTCTATGATCTGGTCAGCATGACGCCTTATTATGCTTTCTCCAATGTCCACGGTATACATCAGCGGTCCTAGTCGTGTGCAAATAGTTCCAGGCTGCCATTTCTCGGTACGGTAGTCCCGGGCCAAAACTTGTTGACCTATCTGGAAGGTTCTAGTTGGCCTTTCATTCATGCCTTGAAATTGCCGGTTCTCCACGTCCCTTCTGATGTTTGGCTTGATCAAATCCAGCCGGCATCTTAGGCTTCTATTGAAGAACATCATGGCGGGGGTTTGGTTTGTAACCATATGTGTTGCATTCCTGTATGCATCCTCCGAACACACTGCTCCTCAGACATGTTCAGATATGAGAACTGCTGGCGGTATACCCTGGGTGGGTAAGGCCTCCTGTGCCGACGCCTGTTGGCCAATCTCCGTCTGGCCATGACTGGCACTCTCTCACGGCGTCTTTGATCCCTTTGAATGCAATGCAGAAAGCCAACGTTTCCACCCATTGCAGCCCCCATTATATGTGGCGACTCAAGGCTATGGCACTGAAAGTGAAATCCAAGTGCAAAGCTCTGGCCTGAAGCCACAAGTACCTGTGCAAGCACTGAGTCAAAGCAGAAAGCTCTCTGCCTTTGTCTCTCTCCAAATATCCGTCTCTCACACAGAGGGATTGGCACAAAATGGCTGCCACTTATACTGCAGGAGGAGTCCCCTTTAAATAGCGCCCCCCATGCCCCGCAGCGACTGGGAACCGTTCCACTCTACCAGTCGCTGGGGGCGCCAGGCGCAAAGCAGGGCGGCGCCACTGAATTTCCGGTTCGGGGCGCACAAAGGGCGTTGCACGATGAAATGACGTCAGGATCTGCGTGCACAGCTGAGCGCATGCAAAGGCTTTGCGCCGCCAAATCTTTACTGAAGTTGGGGAGAGGCGCAGGTCGCGCTGCGCCCGGCCGCTAGCCGCCTAGCGCCCCACATCTCCTCCTCCTAAGGCGCTAGCGGCTGGCGCAAACAACTGAATTTCTGGGCCAGTGTATCTAACGCACTGTGACACCTGGTCCCAGAGGTCAAAGGACTGTGTAACTAACACACTGGGACACCCGGTCCCAGAGGGGGAAAGAACAATGTATCTAACGTACTGTGACACCCGGTCCAAGAGGTCAAAGGACAGTGTATCTAACACACTGTGACTCCTGGTCCCAGAGGAGGAGAGGACAGTGTATCTAACACACTGTGACACCAAGTCCCAGAGGGGGAAATGACAGTGTATCTTGAGGAAATCTACATGATATAAGGGGTTAATTTCAAGTGCTTGCTGGGTAAAAGTTTTCAGACTTGACACTGGGCAAGTGTCGATGCGTAACTAGAGCTATTGCACGTACTCGGACTACAGCCAAGAACAGATGTCTGCCCACCTAATGAGAATGTAGAAGTGAAATAATGAGTTCCTTTGATGTAACCAGTGACCTGATAACTTGTGACCGTAAGCAAAGCTAGCCTCCCAATATATGATTAAAGAGGACCTCCGGTTACACGATTCATGCCCTGTTATAGATTAACGGGTGACTTATGTGTCCAGGATCCTTCTGTCAATATGTCATAAGACCTAATGATTAATCTAAAATGTATCCTGATTGAGGAACAAAGGAATGTCAATTAAACTTGTTTGTTACACTGTATAAATATGGAACGCTTACGCTGTATCATTGGAATAGTAGCCTCACCCCTTGAGTAGAGGTGCTGATTCCCCTTGCAAGCGAAAATAAAAGGCCTGTCCGTCTGACGAATCCAAGTGTGTATTGAGTCATTACCCAGAGCTAAGAAGTAAGGCACTTCAACAATCTAACACACTGTGACACCCGGTCCCAGAGGGGGAAAGGACAGTGTATCTAACAAACGTGACACCCGGTCCCAGAGGGGGAGAGGACAGTGTATCTAACACACTGTGACACCCAGTCCCAGAGGGGGAAAGGACAGTGTATCTAATGCACTGTGACACCCGGTCACAGAGGGGGAAAGGACAGTGTATCGAACGCACTGTGACACTTGGTCCCAGAGGGGGAAAGGGTGGAACTGAAAGAAATCAGTATTTTGTAGGGAAATGGTGTTCGGAAAATTGATGGGGCTGAAGGCCAGTAAATCCCCAGGGCCTGATAATCTACATCCTAGGGTACTTAAGAAAGTGGCCCTAGAAATAGTAGATGCATTGCTGGTCATCTTCCAGAATTCGATAGACTCTGGAACAGTACCCATGGATTGGAGGGTAGCTAGTGTTACCCCACTATTCAAAAAAGGTGGTAGAGAAAAAGCGGGGAATTATAGACCAGCAAGCCTGACATCGGTAGTGCGGAAAATGCTAGAGTCCATGATAAAAGATGTAATAGCAGAGCACTTGGAAAGCAGTGACGGGATCGGACAAAGTCAACATGGATTTACAAAAGGTAAATCGTGCTTGACTAACCTACTGGAATTTTTTGAGGATGTAACTGGTAAAATAGATAAGGGAGAACCAGTGGATGTGGTATATTTGGACTTTCAGAAGGCTTTCGATAAGGTCCCACATAAGAGATTAGCATGCAAAATTAAAGCACATGGGATTGGGGGCAAGGTATTGACTTGGATAGAGAACTGGTTGGCGGATAGAAAGCAAAGAGTTGGAATAAACGGGTCATTTTCCGAGTGGCAGGCAGTGACTAGTGGGGTACCGCAAGGATCGGTCCTAGGACCCCAGCTGTTCACAATATATATTAATGATCTGGACGAGGGAATTGGATGTAATATCTCCAAATTTGCAGACGACACAAACCTGGGTGGGAGGGTATGCTGCGAGGAGGATGTCGTGAAACTCCAGTACGATTTGGACAGGTTGGGTGATTGGGCAGAAACATGGCAAATGCACTATAATGTGGATAAATGTGAGGTTATCCACTTTGGTGGCAAAAACAGGAAGGCAGGCTATTATTTGAATGGCAATAGATTGGGAGAAGGGGAAGTGCAAAGAGACCTGGGTGTTCTTGTGCACCAGTCGCTGAAGGTAAGCATGCAGGTGCAGCAGGCGGTTAAGAAGGCAAATGGTATGTTGGCCTTCGTAGCGAGAGGGTTTAAGTACAGGAACAAGGATGTCTTGCTGCAGTTGTACAGGGCCTTGGTGAGACCGCACCTTGAGTATTGTGTGCAGTTTTGGTCGCCTTATCTGAGGAAGGATGTTCTTGCCATGGAGGGAGTGCAGCGAAGATTCACCAGACTGATACCTGGGATGGCAGGAATGATGTACGAGGAGAGATTGGGTCGATTGGGCTTATACTCGCTGGAGTTTAGAAGAATGAGAGGGGATCTCATTGAAACTTATAAAATTCTAACAGGACTAGACAGACTAGATGCAGGAAGGATGTTCCCGATGGTGGGGGAGTCCAGAACCGGGGGTCACAGTCTAAGGATAAGGGGGTAAGCCATTTACGGCTGAGATGAGGAGGAATTTCTTCACCCATGGGTCGACCACCTTGATTCAAGGTAGCCGAGATTGCCACCTCCGATGCATCGCATTCAACCACAAAAGGAAGGTTTTCGTCAATGGAGCGAAGCGTGGCTTTCTCCAGCTGTCGTTTGAGGAGGTTGAAGGCAGAAATAGCTGTTGCTTCCAATGGAAAAGACTTCGCATGAAGCAGGGGCTGTATTTTATCAGAGAAGTGATGTATCCACTTTGCGTAATAAGCAAGCATGCCAAGTGCCCGACGAAGAGAGCCGAGATTTGTAGGGGGAGGGAGCTCCTGAAGTGGACGAAGTCGCTCTGGGTCCGGTTTAATAACACCGTTGCCCACCCAGTAGCCAACAATGTTCACTGATGGCACCGATTTCACCGATTTGGATTTGTTTAACGTTAAGTGGCGACAACGGAGAACATCAAAAAATCTCTGAAGATTGGCGTCATGCTCCTTTTGATCATAGCCGGCAATAGTGATATTGTCTAAATACGGAAAGGTATCCGTCAAGTTCTCTTGCCGGACTAGGCCATCCATTGCCCATTAGAAGACGGCCACCCCATTGGTGACCCCAAATGGAAGGCGACAAAACTGATAAAGCCAACCATTGGCCTCAAAGGCCATATACTTTTTGTCAGAGTCTTTCAACGGTACCTGATGGTATGCGCTCTTTAAATAGAAGGTTGAAAATACCTTGTATTTGGCAAAGTTGTTGACCATGTCATCTATGCGTGGTAGCGGGTAGGCATCCAGATCGGTATATTGATTAGTAGTCTGCGAATAATCAATACACAGACGTTTCTTATGTTGTTTTAAAGGGTTTTTCACAATGACGACTTGAGCCCGCCAGGGAGATGAACACGGCTCGATAATACCATCAGCTAAAAGGCGAGAGATTTCTGCGTCGATAAATGCTCGGTCGTCTTCGCTAAAGCGCCGTGATTTGGTGGCTATGGGTTTACAGCGGGGGGAGAGATTGGCAAACAGGGAGGGCTCACCGAGTAAGGCCGCCGAGAGCGCACAAAACGGCACCTTAGATATGGTAAGCTCCGGCTTCGACCCTCCAAACTCAAAAGTGAGTCTTTTGTGCTGCTTCTGGAAGTCCTGTCCCAGAAGCACATCGCTACATAAGTTTTCGAGTACTCCGAGCCGGATGGAGGGATACGTGTGACCATTGAGGATGAGGTTGACAAGACAGAAGCCAGAAGAATTGGTGGTCAGAGTCGTCAGAGCCATTGCAATCTCCCTGTCCGAGGGATAAATGCGCAGTTTTAACCTGCTGACAGCCCGCTTACTAATGAAGCTGTCAGAGCTGCAGGAGTCGATTAGCGCGCTTAGAGTGTGCCCATTTACTGAAACCTTCGTGGCTGCATGGGACAAACTTTGGGGAAAAACAGCTGTGATGGGAGGGCGGCAATTTTTCCTTCGGCAGCTGTAGCCTTAGCAGTGGTTCTTGGGGGAGGAGCAGCTCCATAGATAGCAGCTGTGGAGCTAACAGGAGCTCTTGACCGGTATACTTTAGAGGAGCGGCCTTTCTTGTTAGCAGAGGCCCGTGACTGGCATACCTTGGAAAAGTGTCCTTTCTTGCTGCAATGATTGCAGGTCGCATTACGAGCCAGGCAAAATTTTCTGTAATGGAACGTACCTCCACAAAAGAAACACTTTCTTCCTGATTGCCAGGATGCTGCTAGGGCGGGGTCATCAGCGAAGGCCTCTAGGGTAGGATCGTCGCCTGTTAGAGTAGAGTCATCATCAGTGGGGGCATCCACCCGAGACCTATCGAAAGACTCATTAAAGGTGATAGCCGCCGCCCATGCATGTGGTGGGAGATAAGTGTTTGCATTCTTCTTGGCCAAGTCCAGGGAACACGCCTGGTCATAAGCAGCCTGTAAATTGAGGGTTTTATTTTACAGCAGGCGCTGACGTATAAAAGGGGACGCAATGCCATTGATAAAGGAATCGCAGATTAGTTCCTCTTGATACTGTTCAGCTGTAACCGCTTTAAGGTTACAATGTTTGCCGAGCCTGTGAAGTTTCTGGAGGAATTCATCGAGTGATTCCCCAGGCTGCTGCCGAGTTGTGGCCAGTAGGTGTCGAGCAAAGATTTCATTCGGGGACTTGACATATAGCTGCTGTAAAATTTGGATAGCAGCATCGTAGTCTACACAGTCCTCAATATAATCATACACATGAGGGGATACGTAGTTAATAAACATTCGTAACTTATTAGGGGCATCCGCCCCACATTCTTCAAGAAAGTTACTAAAGGTACAAAACCAATGCTTCCATACCTTCGCTGCCGCAGGTGCATTCGGGTCCAGGTCGAGACGAGCGGGTCTAAGGAGCTTTTCCATGATGGATCAGTTTCTTGCCCAAGTTCCTTTCTGCGGTTCGAGTTGCAGCTGGTTGTTCCGAATCACCCAAAGCGTGGAGACAATAACAAGTCGATTAAATTGACGTAATAAAGACTCTCTACGCACTTGGTTGAACATAAAGCAAGGCTTTAATCGACTTGTAATAAAACATGGAGGTCTAGTTAGTAGTCACTAGCTTCCTGTTTCCAGATTGTCTCTGGCCAAGTTGGGCCCACGCCCGAGTATTTATACTCCTCGGACGGCGCCCTCAGCTGGCCGTCCAGTAGTACTTCCTGAGTTACTTCTTGTAGACGTTGTGATTTATGACATGGTGTATATTACACACTATGTCACCCGGTCCCAGAGGGGGAAAGAACAGTGCATCTAACACACTCACACCCGGTCCCAGAGGGGGAAAGAACAGTGTATCTAACGCACTGTGACACCCGGTCCCAGAGGGGAAAAGGACAGTGTATCTAACGCACTGTGACACCCGGTCCCAGAGGGGGAAAGAACAGTGTATCTAACACACTGACACCCGGTCCCAGAGGGGGAAAGAACAGTGTATCTAACGCACTGTGACACCCGGTCCCAGAGGGGGAAAGGACAGTGTATCTAATGCACTGTGACACCCGGTCCCAGAGGGGGAAAGGACAGTGTATCTAACGCACTGTGACACCCGGTCCCAGAGGGGGAAAGAACAGTGTATCTAACACACTGACACCCGGTCCCAGAGGGGGAAAGAACAGTGTATCTAATGCACTGTGACACCCGGTCCCAGAGGGGGAAAGGACAGTGTATCTAACGCACTGTGACACCCGGTCCCAGAGGGGGAAAGGACAGTGTATCTAACACATTCTGACACCCGGTCCCAGAGGGGGAAAGGACAGTGTATCTAACGCTTTGTGACACCCGGTCCCAGAGGGGGAAGGGACAGTGTATCTAACGCACTGTGACACCTGGTCACAGAGGGGGAAAAGACAGTGTATCTAACACACTGTGACACCCGGTCCCAGAGGGGGAAAGGACAGTGTATCTAACGCACTGTGACAACCGGTCCCAGGGGGGGAAATGACAGTGTATCTAATGCACTGTGACACCCGGTCCCAGAGGGGGAAAGGACGGTGTACCTAACACACTGTGACACCCGGTCCCAGAGGGGGAAAGGACAGTGTATCTAACGCACTGTGTCACCCGGTCCCAGAGGGGGAAAGGACGGTGTACCTAACACACTGTGACACCCGGTCCCAGAGGGGGAAAGGACAGTGTATCTAACACACTGTAACGCCTGGTCCCAGTGGGGAAAGGACAGTGTAGCTAACGCACTGTGACGTCCGGTCCCAGAGGGGGAAAGGACAGTGTATCTAACACACTTGGACACCCATTCCCAGAGTGGGAAAGGACAGTGTATCTAACACACTTGGACACCCATTCCCAGAGTGGGAAAGGACAGTGTATCTAAGACACTGTGACACCCGGTCCCTGAGGGGGAAAGGACAATGTATCAGACACACTGTGAAACCCGGTCCCAGAGGGGGAACGGACAGTGTATCTAACGCATTGTCCCGGAGGGGGAAGGGACAGTGTATTCATTAAATATATTCAAGAAGGAGTTAGATATATTTCTTAAGGCTAAAGGGATCAAGGGATATGGTGAGAAGGCAGGGACAGGGTACTGAATTTGGATGATCAGCCATGATCCCATTGAATGGTGGAGCAGGCTCGAGGGGCCGAATGGCCTACTCCTGCTCCTATCTTCTATGTTTCTATGTAACACACTGTGATACCCGGTCCCAGAGGTGAAAGGACAGTGTATCTAACACACTGGGACACCCGGTCCCGGAGGGGGAAAGGACAATGTATCTGACACACTGTGAATCCCGGTCCCAGAGGGGGAATGGACAGTGTATCTAACACACTGTGACACACAGTCCCAGACGGGGAAAGTGTTGTGTCGGTACCTTTCCACCTAGACACAATTTAAGACTCAGAACTCAGAGATTCAAATATGAAGTGCTTTATTGGAAGGAAAGGAAGTTCTGAAAAGGTCCGAACAAAGAGAGCTAAACTTAACAGAGAACACCCAACCATTTATCTCCTGTGACAGCGCCACCACAGGTGGGAGGAGAACACACAATAGAACACACAATACATAACAGAAAGGACAGTGTATCTAATGCACTGTGAAACCCGGTCCCAGAGGGGTAAAGGACAGTGTATCTAACGCATTGAGACACCCGGTCCCAGAGGGGGAAAGGACAGTGTATCTAACGCACTGTGACACCCGGTCCCAGAGGGGTAAAGGACAGTGTATATAACACACTGTGACACCCGGTCCCAGAGTGGGAAAGGACAGTGTATCTAACGCACTGTGACACCCGGTCCCAGAGGGGGAAAGGACAGTGTATCTAACGCACTGTGAATCCTGGTCAAACAGGGGGAAAGGACTGTGTATCTAACACAGTGTGACACCCGGTCCCAGAGGGGGAAATTACATTGTATCTAACGCACTGTGACACCCGGTCCCCGAGGGGAAAGGGCAGTGTATATTACACACTATGTCACCCGGTCCCAGAGGGAGAAAGAACAGTGTATCTAATGCACTGTGACACCCAGTCCCAGAGGGGGAAAGGACAGTGTATCTGACGCATTGTGACAGCCGGTCCCACAGGGGGAAAGGACAGTGTCTCTAACACACTGACACCCGGTCGCAGAGGGGAAAGGACTGTGTATATATTACACACTATGGCCTAGAAATTCAGTATTGCCACGTTTGGGGTGCTACAGTCGAGCATGCGCTAAATTTATCGCCCGGTGCAACTTAGCGCCACCTTCAGCGAAATTGAGTTGGATCGTCCCAAGAGATTGTTGCTGCGCTAAAGCAGGCGCTGCACGACTATCCTAAGGTGCTAAGCCGGAAAGGTGAGGCGCTACCACCGAGGGCGGGCGCAGCGCAGGTGCAGCCAGTTATCGATTGCAGGCAGACACGCTGGCGCCGTTCACCTCTTAAAGGGGGCGGGTCGATTTGGCTTGCAGCCACGCCCTGCACATTGGAGCCCTGATTCTCGGCCTGGACAGACCTACTGCGACATCATTACGCCTAGGACCATGGAGAGGGCCAGGAAGCGAGCGCAGCGGTTCAGTGAGGGGGCCTTGCAGGTTTTGGTTGGCGCAGTGGAGCGCAGGAGATCTATCCTGTTTCCGGACAGTGGCAGGAGGCCGCTGCCCAACAACTATCGCAAAGCTTGGAGGGAGGTGGCACACAGAGTGACCTCCAGCAGCATGGTACCTAGGACCCCAACGCAATGCAGGAAGAAGTTCAACGACGTCACTCAGGTTGTCAGGGTGAGTACACTTTTCAGTATCCTCTTCATCCCTGCATGTGCACCTCACTTTATGGCCAAAGGGTCCTGAAAGCCCCAATGCTCAGCCCTCATCCAACACCTATGGGCTTCTCATGAAGCTCACATGCACATTCAGCACTTTACACACTGGAAGGGCTATTCGACCATGGGATGCACTGCAGCCAAGATCAGGGCTTCACATTGTAAGGGCTATTCGACTATGGGAGGCACTGCAGCCAAGATCAGGACTTCACATTGTAAGGGCTATTCGACCATGGGAGGCAGTGCAGTCAAGATCAGGGCTTCACATTGTAAGGGCTATTCGACCATGGGAGGCACTGCAGCCAAGATCAGGGCTTCACATTGTACTGAGAGCCCGTCCTTTCTCTTGCAGGGCAAGCTGGCCCACAATAGGAGGCAGCAGCAACGGACCAGGGGAGGCCGTCCTGAACTTAAAGACCTCAGCGTTCTGGAGCAGCGAGTGGAACGGATTATGGCAGGCCATCTGATTGGCCCCGTCCCCACTGGAGATGCTGACCCCGTTCTGGACAGCAATGGTAAGATCATCACCTTTTTGACCTCTCTTTTTCCACTTGTGCCTCACACCAGCATCCTTTGCCACTATCGAACCAATGCAGTGCATTGCAGCACTCATGCCTCCCTCGCTGCCGCCCTGTCCTCACGCTGAAGCAACTCTTGTACCTCCCTGCTTTCAGATGCTGATTCGCCAGGTGAGGAGGCGGGCCCTCAAGCTGCCACTGTGAGTGAATCGGAAGGTGAGGAGGAGGAAGAGGAAGCCGGAACATCAGTGCCACCCTCAGCCGAGGCAGCCCATGGCCATAATGGGGACATGTCTTCCCTGGAGGGGAGCAGGGAGGAAGGGTCTGAGGAGAGTGAAGCTCCGGGGCCCAGCAGGCTGCAGCAACACAGTGGGGGGGCGGGTAGGGAAGCTCGGCTGCCTTCTCCCCGGACGGAGAGTGTGGCCTCCAGTCCTGCTACAGTGAGCGCAGAGGAGGTGCAGCTCCTGGCTGAAATGGGCGCCCAGGCGGAGCGCAGGCACACTGAGCTCATGGCTGCAGTGGCAAGGATGCCTGACTCCATAGAGTCACTGGCAAGGAGTGTACAGGAATTCGGGGCAGCACAGGCAAGGAGTCTGCAGGACTTTGGGGCAGCGCAGGTGGCTTCCAGCCAAGTGCTTAGACGTGCCATGCAGTCACTGGCTGGTCTGATGCAGACACAGATCAGGGCCACACGAGCACTAACTGCTGCCACCCTCGCTGGATTGGGCAGGATTCGCCGGGGCCCTCACAGCGCTGCAGCAGGCCAGCAGTCTGTGCTTCAGCAGATTGCTGTGCATGCTTCAGTGCTGCCCCGTGCGAGTGCCAGTGTCTCGTCCGGCCAGGGAGTGCCTGTGCTCTGTCAGGTTGGCAGCATTCCTGCTGCCAACACTGTCACTCCTCCACTGCAGCTGCCACCACCCGTTGGACAGACTGCTGCCACCCAAGCAGAGTTGGAGCAGTCAGCAGCCAGGCCCTCCACGCCCAGAGCTGGTCCAGGCCGTCCCCCAAGGGCATCTGCCGACTCACTATCTGACCCTCAGCAGCCTTCCCCCAGCCTTGCTGCAGCCACTGGGGTCCCATTGCGGAGGAGCTGCAGGGTGGGAAGGGGCCAATCTCGGAAGCGAGGCAGATCACCCTCGCAGGCCAAAAAGTAGGAGGTGTGGCAAAATGCTGTGTTTTTTTTTGTGAAGGTCGAGGATCATGCTCATTTTTGTTTAACTCTTTTGTTCATTGTTTCCAGGTTGTGAGAGCCAGTTATGTGTCTGACTTTTTTTGGGGGGTTTCTCTGTATTTGTTTGTCATGCGGGAAGGGCACAGAGTTTGTTCAATAAATAATCGTCTTTATTCAGATTGTGCATGTTTGCACTTTGAACTATTTGTTGCCTTGACCAGCTGAGGGTTTGCGGAGCAGGTCCATTCATGTTCTTTCAATGGCACAAGCCATTCCCTGAGAGGGGGCCTAGAACCGACTTGCAATAAGCCGCTGACGGACGGCCCTTGCACTTTGTGCCTCCCTCCCGTCTTGGTGCTCCTCCTCCTCCTCCTCTGGTGGTCCTCCAATGTCTGCTGGCAGTGGCTGAGTCCTGAGGATAGCCAGGTTGTGCAGCATGCAGCACACTACAATGAAATGGGAGACTCACTCAGGCGAGTACTGAAGGGACCCCCTGGAATGGTCCAGGCAGCGGAACTGTTGCTTTAGCATGCCGATTGTGTGCTCACTGATGTTCCTGGTCGCTTGATGGCTGTCATTGTATCGCTCTTCAGCAGGGGTGCTGGGCGCACGGAGCGGGGTCATCAGCCAGGTGCACAAAGGATAGCCCTTGTCCCCGAGAAGCCAGCCTCCTGGGTGAGCCGGGGCTTCGAAAAGGTCTGCCAAAGAAGTCTGGTGCAGGATGAAGGCGTCGTGGCTGCTGCCTGGAAGGCCGGCATTGACAGCTAGTATCAGCTGCCTGTGGTCACACACCAACTGCACGTTCAACGAATGGAACCCCTTCCGGCTGCGGTAATCCTCGGCATTCTCTAGAGACGCCCGCAAAGCCACATGCGTGCAGTCAATGGCGCCCTGGACCATGGGGAAGCCCGCTATTCTTGCAAATCCCATTGCATGCTCCTGCTGCTTGTCCAGGGTCATGGGGAAGGAAATGTACTGACGTCTCCTTTTGAAGAGTGCATTCGTGACTTGGCGGATGCAGCAATGCACCGCGAACTGGGAGACATTGGTAATGTCCCCAGTAACGGATTGGAAGGAGCCGATGACATAGAAGTTCAGAGCCACTGTCACCTTCACTGCCACCGACAGAGACGTCCTACTCCTCAGCTGAGGCTGCAGATCTCTCTGAAGCAGGTGGCAGATCTCAGTAACCACATCCTTTCTGAATCGAAGCCTCCAAATACACTGCTCCTCAGACATGTTGAGGTATGAGAACTGCTGGCGGTATACCCTGGGAGGGTAAGGTCTCATGTGCCGACGCCTGTTGGCCCTCCTCCATCTGGCCATGATTGGCACTCTCGCTCGGCGTCTCTGAGCGCTCTCAATGCAATGGAGAAACCCAACGTTTCCACCCATTGCAGCCCCCATTATATGTGGCCACTCAAGGCTATTACATAAGAACATAAGAAGTAGGAGCAGGAGTAGGCCATACGGCCCCTCGGGCCTGCTCCGCCATTCAATAGGATCATGGCTGATCCGAACCTAGACTCACGTCCACTTCCCTGCCCTCTCCCCGTAACCCCTAAATCCCTTGTCTGCTAGGAAACTGTCTATCTCCGTTTTAAATTTATTTAATGTTGCAGCTTCCACAGCTCTCTGGGGTAGCAAATTCCATAGATTTACTACCCTCTGAGTGAAGAAGTTTCTCCTCATCTCAGTTTTGAAAGGGCTGCCCCTTATTCTAAGATTATGCCCCCTAGTTCTAGTCTCACCCATCAGTGGAAACATCCTCATCGCATCCACCCGATCAAGCCCCCTCACAATCTTATATGTTTCGATAAGATCGCCTCTCATTCTTCTGAACTCCAATGAGTAGAGGCCCAACCTACTCAAACTTTCCTCATACGTCAACCCCCTCATCTCTGGAATCAACCGAGTGAACCTTCTCTGAACTGCATCGAGAGCAAGTATATCTTTTCTTAAATATGGAAACCAAAACTGCACGCAGTATCCCAGGTGTGGCCTCACCAATACCCTGTATAACTGCAGCAAGACTTCCCTGTTTTTATACTCCATCCCCCTTGCAATAAAAGCCAAGATTCCATTGGCCTTCCTGATCACCTGCTGTACCTGCATTATAACTTTTTGTGTTTCATGCACCAGGACCCCCAGATCCCTTTGTACTGTAGCACTTTGCAGTTTCTTTCCATTTAGATAATAACTTGCTCTTTGATTTTTTCTGCCAAATTGCATAACCTCACACTTTCCAACATTATATTCCATCTGCCAAATTTCTGCCCACTCACTTAGCCTGTCTATGTCCTTTTGCAGGTTTTTTATGTCCTCCTCACTCACTGCTTTCCCTCCCATCTTTGTATCGTCGGCAAACTTGGATACGTTGCACTCGGTCCCTTCCTCCAAATCGTTAATATAGATTGTAAAGAGTTGGGGTCCCAGCACTGACCCTTGTGGAACACCACTAGTTACTGATTGCCAACCCAAGAATGAACCATTTATCCCCACTCTCTGTTTTCTGTTAGATAGCCAATCTTCCACCCCCAATCCTGTGATTTTTTATCTTGATCAGTAATCTTTTGTGTGGAACCTTGTCAAATGCCTTTTGGAAGTCCAAATACACTACATCCACTGGTTCCCCTTTATCCACCCTGTTTGTTACGTCCTCAAAGAATTTGAGCAAATTTGTCAAACATGACTTCCCCTTCATAAAACCATGCTGACTCTGTCCGATTAAATTATGCTTATCCAAATGTCCTGTTACTGCTTCCTTAATAATGGACTCCAACATTTTACCAACCACAGATGTTAGGCTAACTGGTCTATAGTTTCCAGCCTTTTGTCTACTTCCCTTTTTAAATAAGGGTGTTACATTAGCAGTTTTCCAATCTGCTGGGACCTTTCCTGAATCCAGGGAGTTTTGGAAAATTACCACTAGTGCATCCACAATCCCTACCACTACTTCTCTCAAGACCCTAGGATGTAAGCCATCAGGTCCAAGGGATTTATCCACCTTTAGTCCCATTATCTTACTGAGTACCACCTTCTTAGTGATTTTAATCGTGTTTAACTCCTCCCCCCCATAGCCCCCTGTTTGTCCAGTGTTGGGATATTTTTAGTGTCCTCTACTGTAAAGACTGATACAAAATATTTGTTCAGCGTTTTTGCCATCTCCATGTTCCCCCACCACTGATTTCCCGGTCTCGTCCTCTAAGGGACCAACATTCACTTTAGCCACCCTTTTTCTTTTTATATAACTGTAGAAACTCTTGCTGTCTGTTTTTATATTTTTTGCTAGTTTAATTTCATAATCTATCTTCCCTTTCTTAATTAATCTTTTAGTTATTGTTTGCTGGCTTTTAAATGCTTCCCAATCTTCTATCCTCCCACTAGATTTGGCTACTTTATATGCCCTTGTTTTCAGTCGGATACTATCCTTTATTACTTTACTTAGCCACGGATGGCTGTGTTTTCTTTTACGCCCCTTTTTCCTCAGTGGAATATATTTTTCTTGAAAGTTGTGAAATATCTCTTTGAATGTACACCACTGCTCATGTACCGTCTTACACTTTAATCTATTTTCCCAGTCCACTTTAGTCAACTCTGCTCTCATACCTTCATAGTCTCCTTTATTTAAGCTTAGTACGCTGGTTTGAGATCCAACTCTCTCACCCTCCAACTGAATTTGGAATTCAACCATGTTATGGTCACTCATTCCAAAGGGATCCTTTACTAGGACATTTTTTTATTAATCCTGTCTCATTACACAGGACCAGATCTAAGATTGCCTGCCCCCTGGTTGGTTCAGTAACATACTGCTCAAGGAACCTGTCCCTAATGCACTCTATGAACTCTTCCTCAAGGCTGCCCTGCCCAATTTGATTTGTCCAGTCAATATGAAAGTTAAAATCCCCCATGATTATAGCTGTTCCCTTACTACAAGCCCCAACTATTTCCTGATTTATACTCCGACCAACAGAGTTGCAACTGTTAGGAGGCCTATAGACTACGCCCACTAGTGACTTTTTCCCCTTATTATTCCTTATCTCCACCCAAACTGTTTCACTATCCTGATCCTTTGACCCAATATCATTTCTCACTATTGCAGTGATTCCATCCTTTATTAACATAGCCACCCCACCTCCCTTTCCTTTTGGTCTGTCCTTCCTAATTGTCAAACGCCCCTGGATGTTTAGTTCCCAGTCATGGTCACCTTGCAGCCATGTTTCTGTAATGGCCACCAGGTCATACCCATGTGTAGTTATTTGTACCGTCAACTGTCTATTTTGTTACGAATGCTGCGTGCATTCAGATAAAGAACTTTTAAATATGTTTTGTGACAATTTATTCCTGCTTTTACCCCCTTTACTACTTTACCTTTATCTTTATATACATTCTGTCCCTTCCTGACACGCTCTGCTTTTTAATTCCCCCACTGCTACCTTGCTCTATTGCCCTCTCCGCTGACATTTTTATTTTTTGCTCTCTTGAAACCTCCCCCCCACTAATTAGTTTAAAGCCCTCTCTACAGCCCTAGTTATTCGATTCGCCAGGATTCTAGTCCCAGCACTGGCCAAGTGAAGCCCGTCCCAATGGAACAGCTCTCTCCTGTCCCAGTACTGGTGCCAGTGTCCCAAGAAGAAAAACCCATTTCTCCCTCACCAGTCTTTGAGCCACACATTTAAATCTCTGATTTTATTTACCCTAGCCAAATTTGCTCGTGGCTCAGGTAATAATCCCTGGTGGTTCTGTTTTTTAATTTGGCCCCTAGCTGCCCATATTCCCTCAGCAGAACCTCTTTCCTTGTCCTATCTATGCCGTTGATACCAACATGGACCACGACAATTGGATCCTCCCCCTCCCACTCCAAGTTTCTCTCCAGCCCAGAGGAGATGTCCTTAACCCTGGCACCGGGCAGGCAACACAGCCTTCGGAACTCTTGCTCTTGGCTGCAAAGAACCCTATCTATCCCCCTAATGATACTATCCCCTACCACTACAACATTTCTTTTTACTCCCCCCACTTGAATGGCCCCCCATTCCACGGTGCTGTGGCCAGGTTGCTCATCCTCCCTGCAGTCCCCGTTCCCGTCCCCACAGGGAGTAAGAGCCTCAAACCTGTTGGACAAGAGCAAGGGCTGTGGCTCCTCCAACACTACCTCCTGGATCTCTGTACCTGCCTCACTCATAGTCACACCCTCCTGTCCCTGACCATGGACTACATCTGAATTAGTTAATCTAATTGGTGTGACTACTTCCTGGAACACAGAGTCCAGATAACTCTCCCCCTCCCTGATGTGTCGCAGTGTTTGAAGCTCGGACTCCAGCTCATCAACACGGAGCCAGAGTTCCTCGAGCAGCCAACACTTATTGCAAATGTAATCACTGAACAACAATGGTGTCCACCAGCTCCCACATATTGCAGCAGTAACACATCACCTGCTCTCCCATTCTATGTAATTAATTACATTTATTATTATTTTGAAATGATATATTTAAGGGCCCTGCTTTACAAACTGTCCCGCTACACCACAGAGACCTTAAAAACTATAAACCACAGAGTTAACATTTTAAAAAAAGAGAGAAATACTCCCAACCAATCACTTACCTGCTTTGTGGTGACGTCACAACTCGATTACTTTTTACTTCTCTCCCTCTGAGATTGGAGATTGGTGAGGCCTACCCGCGCTCGGGCTCACCTTTTATACTCACTGTCTTGTTTTGCACACTTTGTACAAAAATAATAAATTGCAGGACAACGGAGTATTACAGTTTTGATATACCTATCAATTCGTCCAATGAAAAGCGACGAGTTAGGAAAGTAACTATAGGTTTTTATTTACTAAATAACAGAGCCCACCCTCATGGGTGATCGGATCCAACAAGGAGGAATACCAGCCAGTCGACTACCTTTATACCTGGGCAGGTAGGTGGAGCCATGGGCGGAGTCAGTGATGGTCAGCCCAGGTATAACAGCGTGACAAGAGGCGACCTCGTATAGTGATACAACAGTGAGAACAGTGAGAACAATATAACAGTGATAACTATAGTGTAACGATAGTGAACGATAAAAGTGGTTTACCACATTCACCCCTTCTTTAGATTTGAGTCCGGCGGGGTGAAGTGTACTACCAGTTCTGGTATGTCAGTCTGTCCGGAGGCCTCGTAAGCCTCTCCGATTGTCGCAGCGGCGGTGTTGCATTATCTGGTGTTAATGCTGGTGTCTGCGTGGTCGGCGAAGGCTCGTGGGGTTCCGGTGAAGGCTCGTGGGGTTCCGGCATGCCGTCTACCTGGGCTGGGATTGGGGGGGTGGTGGGGGGGGGTAAAGGTGGTGTCTCCGGAGTGCCCGAGGGTGCGAGGTCTCGTAAGGAGACAGTATCCTCCCGCCCGTCTGGGTAGGCCACGTAGGCGTACTGGGGGTTGGCGTGCAGGAGGTTCACCCTCTCTACCAGGGGGTCCATTTTATGGGCCCTCACGTGCTTTCGCAGCAAGACGGGCCCCGGAGAGGTCAGCCAGGTTGGTAGAGTGGTTCCCGTAGTTGACTTCCTGGGGAAAACAAACATTCGTTCATGGGGGGTGGCGTTAACGGCAGTGCAAAGTAGTGACCGGATGGAATGCAGTGCTGTCGGGAGGACTTCCTGCCAGCGGGAGGTTGGGAGGCCCTTAGACTTTAGGGCTAAGAGGACGGCCTTCCATACCGTCGCGTTCTCTCTTTCCACCTGGCCGTTCCCTCGGGGGTTGTAGCTGGTGGTCCTGCTTGCAGCAATACCTCTCGCTAGCAGGAACTGATGGAGTTCCTCGCTCATGAAGGAGGAGCCCTGGTCACTATGTATATAGTTTGGGAACCCAAACAAGGCGAAGAGGTCGTTCAGGCATTTGATGACCGTGGTACTGGTCATGTCTGGGCAGGGGAAGGCAAAGGGGAAACGGGTGTACTCATCAACGATGTTGAGGAAGTACACATTACGGTCAGAGGACGGGAGGGGCCCCTTAAAGTCGATGCTCAGGCGCTCGAAGGGGCGGGTGGCCTTGATCAGGCTTGCTCTGTCCGGCCTAAAGAAGTGCGGTTTGCACTCGGCACAGGTCTGGCAGTTCCTGGTCATGGTCCTGACCTCCTCGATGGAGTATGGCAGGTTGCGGGCCTTAATGAAGTGGTAAAGTCTGGTGACCCCGGGGTGGCAGAGGTCGTTGTGGAGGGTCTGAAGTCTATCACTTTGCGCGCTGGCGCATGTAATTCGTGACAGAGCCTCAGGGGGATCGTTCAGCTTACCTGGCCGGTACAAGATATCATAATCATAGGTGGATAGTTCGATTCTCCACCTCAATATCTTGTCATTCTTGATTTTGCCCCTCAGCTTGTTATTAAACATAAAAGCGACCGAACGCTGGTCGGTGAGGAGGGTAAATCATTTGCCTGCCAGGTAATGCCTCCAGCGTCGTACCGCCTCCACAATCGCCTGGGCCTCCTTCTCGACCGACGAGTGTCGGATCTCAGGGCCCTGTAGGGTCCTTGAGAAGAAGGCCACTGGTCTCCCCTCCTGGTTAAGGGTAGCGGCTAGGGCGAAGTCGGATGCATCGCTCTCCACTTGGAAGGGGATGGACTCGTCCACTGCGTGCATTGTGGCCTTGGCGATGTCTCCCTTAATGAGGGAGAAGGCTGCGCACGCTTCCTCCGTAAGGGGGAAGGATGTGGACTTCATGAGGGGTCTGGCTTTGTCTGCATAATTGGGCACCCATTGGGCATAGTAGGCGAAGAGCCCCAGGGTTCTCTTCAGAGCCTTTGGACAGTGGGGGAGGGGTAGCTCCATGAGGGGACGCATTCTTTCGGGGTCGGGGCCGATGACTCCGTTCTCTACTACACAGCCGAGGATGGCAAGGCGCGAGGTGTTAAACACACATTTCTCCTTATTGTAGGTGAGGTTCAGCCGTTGGGCCGTACGGAGGAATCTCTCCAGATTAACGTCATGGTCCTGCCGGTCGCGGCCGCAGATGGTGACGTTATCTAGGTAGGGGAACGTGGCATGCAGCCCGTTCTGGTCAACCATCCGGTCCATCTCCCTTTGGAAGACCGAAACCCCATTGGTGACGCCGAAGGGAACCCTAAGGAAGTGGTAGAGGCGGCCGTTCGCCTCGAAGGCTGTATACTGGCGGTCCTCAGGGCGGATAGGGAGTTGGTGGTAGGCCGACTTAAGGTCGATGGTCGAGAATACTCGGTATTGTGCAATCTGATTGACCATGTCAGATATGCGGGGAAGGGGGTATGCGTCCAGCTGGGTGTACCTGTTTATGGTCTGGCTGTAGTCGATGACCAGGCGATTTTTATCGCCGGTCTTAACGACCACAACCTGGGCACGCCAGGGGCTGCTGCTCCCCTCGATAATGCCCTCTTTCAGGAGGCGCCGCACCTCATAGCTAATGAAGGCTCTGTCCCCGGCGCTGTACCGCCTGCTCTTGGTAGCGACGGGTTTGCAGTCGGGGGTCAGGTTAGCGAACAGGGAAGGTGGCGGGACCTTGAGGGTGGATAGGCTGCAGGTGTTACGCGGTGGGCGGTTTAACATCCGCTGGTTGTCGACTGTGAGTGGGGGGAGGGGTCCACCGTATGCTAGGGTGACACTTTGGAGGTGGGATTGGAAGTCCAGCCCTAGTAGGACGGCAGCGCAGAGCTGGGGGAGGACGAGGAGTTTAAAGTTTTTATACTCCGTACCGTTAACCGACAGGGTCACAACACAGTAGCCGCTGATGTCCGTGGCGTGGGACCTCGATGCCATCGAGATTCAGTTGCGCGTTGGCAGGACAGGGAGGGAGTAGTGGCTCACCGTGTCTGGGTGGATGAAGCTCTCCGTGCTTCCGCTGTCGAACAGGCAGGTCATGGCGTGGCCGTTTACTTTGATGTCCATCATCGACTTGGACAGGTGATGCGGGCAGGCTTGATCCAGAGTGACGGAGGCTAGTGTGTAGTTGAGCGAGTCGTTGTTGTCTGCGGGTGAGGCGGTCGTCGGGTCCGGAGGCACGGTGGCAGTCGAGCGTGGTGGGTAAAATGGCGTCTCCCACGAGGTTGGACAAAATGGCTGCCCCCATAACTCACATGAGGCACTATTGGTGTCGGTTGCCTTGATCAAAGATGGCCGCCCCCATGACTCACGTGTGGGGATGCTGGCCTCTGTTGCCTTGAAGGAAGATGGCCGCCCCCACAGTTCGCATGAGGCACTGCTGGCCTCTGAAGATCCACTCCTGCAGGCCTTAGCAAAATGGCCTTTCTTCCTGCAGGTTGAGCAGGTGGAGTTCCTAGCTGGGCAGCGCGGCCTCGGGTGTTTCTCCTGGCCGCAGAAAAAGCAGCCGCAGGGGTCCGATGTCGGAGCCGGTACCGGGGGTGGCGGTCCCGATCGGGTCCGGGACGCCGACGCTGAGGTAGGTCCCGGGGGCGGCGCGGTGAAGGGTATTGTGGTAGGGGTCGGGCCCGAGTCCCAGGGTCGCGAACAGTACCTGGAAAATGCCTCCTGGTCCCGATGGGCCACCTCCAGGGAGAGAGCGAGGGCTGCAGCTTTGTCCAGGTCGAGGTCCCTTGCTTCCAGTAATCGCTGCCGTGAGTAGTCGGACCGTAGGCCTTTCACGAAGGCATCGCGGACGTTGTCTTCCGTATTTTCTGCCGCCATAACTGCTTTAAAGTTACAGTCTCTGCCGAGTGCTTGTAGCACCCGTAAAAATTCCTCCACCGGCTCCCCTGGCAGTTGCGGGCGGGACCTTAGGAGGTGCCTGGTATACATGGGGTTTACCGGGGTTTGGTACTGTCTTTTCAGCCGGTTGATGGCGTCCTCGTATGTTTTAAGGTCCCGGATGAGCGCGAATACTTTAGGGCTCAGTTGGGCATTCAGGACTCTTAGCTTGGATCTCTGAGGCACGCTGGACTCTTCCAGGTAGGCTTCAAAGCAGCCCAGCCAGTGATCGAAGTCGAGGGCTGAGTTCGCTGCCCGTGGATTTAGATCCAGGTACGGTGGTCTGAGGGCTCGCAGCCAAGCCGGCTGCTGTGACTGTTGTGGCTCGGTGTCTGAAGGCTGCTGTGGCTGTTGTGGCTGGGCGTCTGGCTGGTCAAACATCTTAAAATTTAGTCAATAAAATTGATATACCTATCAATTCGTCCAATGAAAAGCGACGAGTTAGGAAAGTAACTATAGGTTTTTATTGACTAAATAACAGAGCCCACCCTCATGGGTGATCGGATCCAACAAGGAGGAATACCAGCCAGTCGACTACCTTTATACCTGGGCAGGTAGGTGGAGCCATGGGCGGAGTCAGTGATGGTCAGCCCAGGTATAACAGCGTGACAAGAGGCGACCTCGTATAGTGATACAACAGTGAGAACAGTGAGAACAATATAACAGTGATAACTATAGTGTAACGATAGTGAACGATAAAAGTGGTTTACCACAAGTTTAAACTCTTTTAATGAAGCATCAGGTCTGTAAGCTTTCTCACAGCAGTACAGCACCGTGTGGACAAAATGGAGTCAGGACCCAGGGTCCTCCAAAACAATAGCAGTCCTTACAGATGCCTGCAGGCCAATGACAACTCAGCATGTGATCACATGTGAATATAATAGGTATTCCTTGCAGATGCCTGCGGGCCAATGATAATTCAGTATACAAATGTTACATCCCCTTTCTTTTAAAAGTAAAATGTTATGCATTACTTTTGAACCTTTCTTCTACATAATGTTCTCAGTAGCATCAACATATAAGTAAACTCAACATTTAACTAGGACTGAAAACATCTCAACGTTTCAATAACGATGTACAGTTTTTTTAGGGCAGTGATCCGCCTACACTCTTTGATAGTTCACAAGTCAAGGATAACTCTAGGCTTGACCTCTCGTCAGAATGACGGTGTTTTTCCTTGGTATTCAGGAGGTGCCTGCGATTGCGGCGGTACACCTGTCCTACTGGGGTGCGCATGTGATACGATCGCTCAGTGTCAGCTGGCTGGATGATGACTGCTGGCTTCCAGTAGTCTTGCTCCTGGATTCTGAAGGATTCTCCATTGTGCAGTGGCGGAAGTAGTCTAGCTGACCTGTCATAGTATCTCTTTTGGCGTTGCTGTCTCTGTACACGTTTTGCATGCACTTGCTTGCAGCTGACGACCTCTGGCTGCAGCTGCTGGTTAGTGCTTGGAAGGATTGAGTGAAGTCTGCGGCTCATCAACAGCTGTGCTGGTGACTTGAAGTTGTCAACCGGAGTGTTGCGGTACTCAAGGAGACTGATGTAGGGGTCTCTTTTGTCCGCTTTGGCTTTGTCCATGAGTGTTTTTGCAATCTGGACAGATTTTTCAGCAAGGCCATTACTTTGAGGGTAATGTGGGCTTGATGTGACATGTGTGAAATCCCATGCTTTGGCAAACAACTCGAAGTCTTTTGATTTGTATTGGGGGCCATTGTCTGAGACTAAAGTCTCTACAATGCCATGCCTGGCAAAGGCTGCCTTTAGCTTGTGGATCACAGCTGCAGATGTGTTGCTGTGAAGCTTGTCCAATTCAAAAAATCTGCTGTAGTAATCAACAGTCACTATGTGGTCCTCGTTGTTCCATGTGAACAGATCCATTGCCATGACCTGCCAGGGCCTGTCTGGGATACAGTGAGGTATCATGGGCTCTTTGACATTTGATGGGCGGCGTTCTAGACAAATGGAACATTTCCCGACAATGTCCTCAATGTGTTTGCACATTCCGGGCCAAAACATAATGTCACGTGCTCTTTGTTTGCATTTTTCCATGCCCATATGTCCAGCATGAATTTTTGTCAACATCTCTTCTCTGAGACTGGTAGGAATGATGATTTTCTCCCCTTTGAAGACGATTCCGTTGATTTGTGACAGTTTGTCTCTGTGGTTCCAGAATTCAGATATGCTCTGAGGGCATTTCCTCCTTTCCTCAGGCCATCCTTCATGTATGACTTTGCTCAGCAGTGTGAGTTGTGCATCTTTCTCTGTTCCTGCTCGGATCTCCTTCAGTTTTGAGTCACTCACAGGTAAGCTGTTGTACACCATGTGCATCTGCACATCCATGCCTTCACTGAGGCTGCTGTCCTGGTAGCTAAGAGACTTTCTGGAGAGCGTGTCTGTGACAGGAATATCTTTGCCTGGACGGTGAATGATTGTGAAGTCATACTTCTGTAGCTGAAGGATCATTCTCTGTAGCCTTGGTGGGGCTGCGGCTAGTGGTTTCCTCATGATTGACTCGAGGGGCTTGTGGTCGGATTCCACAATGACTTGTCGGCCATAGACGTACTGGTGGAAATGCTTACATCCGAACAGAATTGCATATAGCTCTTTCTCGATTTGAGCATAGTTGATTTCACTGTCTGTGAGAGATCTGGAAGCGTAGCCAATGGGCTTTCCTTCTTGCAGTAATACTGTGCCTAGTCCGTACTTTGACGTGTCCACTTGTAGTCTGAGCTCTTTGTTGGGGTCGAAGTAGGCAAGAACTGGTTCTGGTTCTCTGGTGATTAGGTCTTTCATTTTCTGAAATGCTGTGTCATGTTGTTTGTCCCACAGGAACTCATTGGATTGTTTGAGCAACTGACGCATGGGTGCGTTGATTTCGGAGAGGCTTGGGGCAAACTTGGCTAAGTAGTTAACCATGCCTAGTACTGTCTCTAGCTCTGCGCGGTTCTTCGGCAGCTCCATCTTCTTGATGGCGGAGATTTTCTCTGGATCCGGCTTAATGCCATCAGTTGAGAGGCGATGCCCGAAATAACTGATCCCGGTGGATCTGATTATGCTTTTCTCGGGGTTGAGCTGGATACCTTTCTCCCGTGATCTTTGTAGCATCGCACGGAGGTTCCGGTCATGTTCCTCTCTATTCCTGCCATAGATGAGGATGTCATCTATGATTGCGACTACTCCGTCGAGGCCTTCATAGGTTTCGTCAATCTTCCGCTGGAATTCATCCTGAGCTGAGATAAGACCAAATGGTAAACGTAGAAATCGGTAGCGTCCAAATGGTGTGTTGAACGTTGTTAGCTTAAATGACTCTTCTGTGAGCTTGATAGTCCAGTATCCTGATCGTGCGTCCATTACACTGAAGTAACGTGCTCCCACTAGCTTGGGTGTGATGTCATCTAGCGTTGGTAGAGGGTAGTGAGGACGTTTGATAGCCTTGTTCAAATCTCTGGGGTCGAGACAGACTCTGAGCTTGCCTGTACCTGGTTTCTCAACCACTACTAACGCGTTGACCCACTCTGTTGGTTCTGTTACCCGGATGATGATTTCTGTATTCTCGATGCTCTGCAGCTCCTCCTTCAGGTGACTACGTAGAGCAAGGGGTATCCTTCTCAGTGGGCAAACCACAGGGGTTGCTGCTGGGTCAAGGTGAATAGTGCATTCACCTGGGAATAGTCCGATTTCTTTGAAAACGTCAGCAAACTCCTCCATGACGGTCTGCTTCTCAACTGGTGCTGTCAATGATAGCACTAGCTTGACGAGGTCCATGTCTAAACATGCCTTTAGACCTAGCACTGAAGGTGCTTGAGTGTTAACAATGTAAAAGTCCAGCATCATGTCACTTTCTTTGTACTTGCATTTCATCACGCATGTGCCTTTTACAATGAGCTGCTCACCCCCTTAGCTGGTTGGTCTACATGAGGTGGGCTGTAGCTCACACTCATCCTTCAAGCTGTGATACTCACTCAAAGGAATTACGTTAACCTGAGCTCCAGTGTCTAATTTAAACTTAAGCTCTTTGCCCTGTTTTCCTATCTCAATATCGGCAAAAGCTTCCTCAGTCTCTGAAATCTGTTTTTTCTGTGACACAGAATCAATAAACAGTTCCTCTGCATTTGGCTCTCTATCTGGCATTTGGCTGTCACTCACTGTGTGGACTGCTTTTCCGAAAACAGTCTTGCAAACTTTAGCAAAGTGGTTCCGTTTACCACATTTAGTACATTGCCTTCCTTTGGCAGGGCAGCACTCCTTTCCTCCATGCCAGTTGTTTCCACAATATCCACAGTTTTTGAAGCGTTTTATGTCTGTGTCGCCCATTTTTAGAACTCTCTCTGTTCTTTCTGTTCTGAAACACGCTCTCTGGGCGGTGTTCTTTGGTGTGTGTCTATTAACTGCGTGCACTGTCTGTTCACTCGAGCTGTTCGTGGCGCCAGTTATGGTTTTCAACTGTGCTTGGGCTATCTCGTGCGATCTAGCTATGTCCAAAGCTTTGTCCAGCGTTAGCCCGGATCCAACATTCAAAAGTTTCTCTCTCACTTTAGCTGAATGTATTCCAAACACGATGCGGTCTCTGACCATCTCATCTTTATCTGCATATACACAGGCTTTTACCAGCAGTTTTAACTCAGTCACGAACTGTTCAAATGACTCACGAGCTCCTTCTACTTTCTCCTGAAACTTGTACCTAGCGAATATCGTATTTGTCTTGGGCATCACATATGCTTCAAAATGGTCAAAATAACATTTCAGTACCTTTGCTTCATCCGCGGTGAGAGACCATGTGTTAAAAATGTCTCTCCCTTTTTCATCGATCCACAGGAGTAGGTAGCTGCATTTTTCTTCCTCTCCTTTTCTTTTCAATGGACCCGAGAACATTAACTCCACATCTTGCTTGAACTTGCACCATTCTCTATGTAAGTTCAAAGATTTCCAATTCATTCAAGGTAAGGGTGCTCCAACGATGTCCATTTCAAATCCCTGTTCTGACACCATGTCTTGTTTTGCACATTTTGTAAAAAATAATAAATTGCAGGACAACAGAGTATTACAGTTTAAACTCTTTTAATGAAGCATCAGGTCTGTAAGCTTTCTCACAGCAGTACAGCACTGTGTGGACAAAATGGAGTCAGGACCCTGGGTCCTCCAAAACAATAGCAGTCCTTACAGATGCCTGCAAGCCAATGACAACTCAGCATGTGATCACATGTGAATATAATAGGTATTCCTTGCAGATGCCTGCGGGCCAATGATAATTCAGTATGCAAATGTTACACTCACCGCCGCTCGAGTTCCCGCCGCTGCCGCTCTGAGGCCTACCCGCGCTCGGGCTCACCTTTTATACTCACCGCCGCTCGGGTTCCCACCGCTGCCGCTCTGAGGCCTACCCACGCTCGGGCTCACCTTTTATACTCACCGCCGCTCGAGTTCCCGCCGCTGTCGCTCTGAGGCCTACCCGCGCTCGGGCTCACCTTTTACACTCACCGCCGCTCGAATTCCCACCGCTGTCGCTCTGAGGCCTACCCGCGCTCGGGCTCACCTTTTACACTCACCGCCACTCGAGTTCCCGCCGCTGCCGCTCTGAGGCCTACCCGCGCTCGGGCTCACCTTTTATACTCACCACCGCTCGAGTTCCCGCCGCTGTCGCTCTGAGGCCTACCCGCGCTCGGGCTCACCTTTTACACTCACCACCGCTCGAGTTCCCGCTGCTGTCGCTCTGAGGCCTACCCGCGCTCGGGCTCACCTTTTATACTCACCACCGCTCGAGTTCCCGCTGCTGTCGCTCTGAGGCCTACCCGCGCTTGGGCTCACCTTTTATACTCACCACCGCTCGAGTTCCCGCTGCTGTCGCTCTGAGGCCGACCCGCGCTCGGGCTCACCTTTTATACTCACCACCGCTCGAGTTCCCGCCGCTGCCGCTCTGGCACTGAAAAATCAATCCAACTGCAAATCTCTGGGATGAAGCCAGAAGTACCTGTGCGAGCGCTGAGTCAAAGCAGAAAGCTCTCTCCCTTTGTCTCTCTGCAAATCTCTCTCTCTCTCACACAGAAGGAGTGGTCCAAAATGGCTACCACAAAGAAGGCAGGAAGAGCCCCCTTTAAATAGTGCCGCCCCAGCCCCACAGCGATTGGGAACCGTTCCACACAACCAGTCGCTGGGAGCGCCAGGCGCAAAGAAGGGGGGCGCCACTGAAGTTCCGGTTCGGGGTGCACCAAGGGCGTTGCACCATGAAATGATGTCAGGATCTGCGCGCGCAGCTGAGCGGGTGTTGCGGTTTTGCACTGCTGCTAAATGTCCACTCAATTTTGCCAGAGGCGCAGTTCGCGCAGCGCCCGGGCGCTAGGCGTTTCGCGCCCCACTTATCGACCTCTTAAGGTGCTAGCGGCTGGCGCAACCAACTGAATTTCGAGGCCAATGTCTCCCGATCCCAGAGGGGGAAAGGACAGTGTATATAACGCACTGTGACACCTGGTCCCAGATGGGGAAAGAACATTGTATCTAGCGCACTGTGACACCCGGTCCCAGAGGGGGAAAGGACATTGTATCTCACGCACTGTGACACCCGGTCCCAGAGGGGGAAAGGGCAGTGTATCTAACGCACTGTGACACCCGGTCCCAGAGGGGGAAAGGACAGTGTATCTAACGCACTGTGACACCCGGTCCCAGAGGGGGAAAGGACAGTGTATCTAACGCACTGCGACACCCGCTTCCAGAGGGGGAAAGGACAGTGTATCTAATGCACTGTGACACCCGGTCCCAGAGGGGGAAAGGACAGTGTATCTAATGCACTGTGACACCTGGTCCCAGAGGGGGAAAGAACATTGTATCTAACACACTGTGACACCTGGTCCCAGAGCGGGAAAGATCATTGTATCTAACGCACTGTGACACCTGGTCCCAGAGGGGAAAGGACAGTGTACCTAACGCACTGTGACACCCGGTCCCAGAGGGGGACAGGACAGTGAATCAAACGCACTGTGACACGCGGTCCCAGAGGGGGAAAGGACAGTGTATCTAATGCACTGTGACACCCGGTCCCAGAGGGGGAAAGGACAGTGTATCTAACACACCATGACACCTGGTCACAGAGGGGGAAAGGACAGTGTATCTAACGCACTGTGACACCCAGTCCCAGAGGGGGAAAGGACATTGTATCTAATGCACTGTGACACCCGGTCCCAGACGGGGAAAGGACATTGTATTTAACGCACAGTGACACCCAGTCCCAGAGGGGGAAAGAACATTGTATCTAACACACTGTGACACCCGGTCCCAGAGGGGGAAAGGACAGTGTATCTAACACACTGTGACACCCGGTCCCAGAGGGGGAAAGGACAGTGTATCTAACACACTGTGACACCCGGTCCCAGAGGGGGAAAGGACAGTGTATCTAGCACACTGTGACACCCAGTCCCAGAGGGGGAAAGGACAGTGTATCTAACGCACTGGGACACCCGGTCCCAGAGGGGGAAAGGACAGTGTATCTAATGCACTGTGACACCTGGTCCCAGAGGGGGAAAGGACAGTGTATCTAACGCACTGTAACACCCGGTCCCAGAGCGGGAAAGAACATTTTATCTAACGCACTGTGACACACGGTCCCAGAGGGGGAAAGGACAGTGTATCTAACGCACTGTGACACCCGGTCCCAGAGGGGGAAAGGACGGTGCATCTAACACACTGTGACACCCGGTCCCAGAGGGGGAAAGGACAGTGTATCTAACGCACTGTGTCACCCGGTCCCAGAGGGGGAAAGGACAGTGTATCTAACGCACTGTAACACCCGGTCCCAGAGGGGGAAAGGACAGTGTATCTAACGCACTGTGACACCCGGTCCCAGAGCGGGAAAGAACATTGTATCTAACGCACTGTGACACCCGCTCCCAGAGGGGGAAAGGACAGTGTATCTAAAGCACTGTGACACCCGGTCCCAGAGCGGGAAAGAACATTGTATCTAACGCACTGTGACACCCGGTCCCAGAGGGGGAAGGGACAGTGTATCTAATGCACCGTGACACCCGGTCCCAGAGGGGAAAGGACAGTGTATCTAACACACTGTGACACCCGGTCCCAGAGGGGGAAAGGACAGTGTATCTAACACATTGTAACACCCGGTCCCAGAGCGGGAAAGGACAGTGTATCTAACGCACTGTGACACCCGGTCCCAGAGGGGGAAAGGACAGTGTATCTAACGCACTGTGACACCCGGTCCCAGAGGGGGAAAGGACAGTGTATCTAACGCACTGTGACACCTGGTCCCAGAGCGGGAAAAAACAGTGTATCTAACGCACTGTAACACCAGGTCCCAGAGGGGGAAAGGACAGTTTATCTAACACACTGTGACACCCAGTCCCAGAGGGGGACAAGACAGTGTATCTAACGCACTGTGACACCCGGTCCCAGAGGGGGAAAGGACAGTGTATCTAACGCACTGTGACACCCGGCCCCAGAGCGGGAAAGAACATTGTATCTAACGCACTGTGTCACCCGGTCCCAGAGGTCAAAGGACAGTGTAACTAACACACTGGGTCACCCGGTCACAGAGGGGGAAAGGACAGTGTATCTAACGCACTGTGACACCCGGTCCGAGAGGGTGAAAGGACAGTGTATCTCACGCACTGTGACACCCGGTCCCAGAGGGGGAAAGGACAGTGCATCTAACGCACTGTGACACCCGGTCCCAGAGGGGGAAGGGACAGTGTATCTAACGCACCGTGACACCCGGTCCCAGAGGGGAAAGGACGGTGTATCTAACACACTGTGACACCCGGTCCCAGAGGGGGAAAGAACAGTGTATCTAACACATTGTAACACCCGGTCCCAGAGCGGGAAAGGACAGTGTATCTAACGCACTGTGACACCCGGTCCCAGAGGGGGAAAGGACAGTGTATCTAACGCACTGTGACACCCGGTCCCAGAGGGGAAAGGACAGTGTATCTAACACAGTGTGACACCCGGTCCCACAGGGGGAAAGGACAGTGTATCTAACGCACTGTGACACCCGGTCCCAGAGGTTGAAAGGACAGTGTATCTAATGCACTGTGACACCCGGTCCCACAGGGGGAAAGGACAGTGTATCTAACGCACTGTGACACCCGGTCCCAGAGGAGGAAAGGGCAGTGTATCTAATGCACTGTGACACCCGGTCCCACAGGGGGAAAGGACAGTGTATCTAACGCACTGCGACACCCGGTCCCAGAGGGGGAAAGGACAGTGTATCTAACACACTGTGACACCCGGTCCCAGAGGGGGAAAGGACAGTGTATCTAACACACTGTGACACCCGGTCCCAGAGGGGGAAAGGACAGTGTATCCAACACACTGTGACACCCGGTCCCAGAGGGGAAAGGACAGTGTATCTAACACACTGTGACACCCTGTCCCAGAGGGGGAAAGGACAGTGTATCTAACACACTGTGACACCCGGTCCCAGAGGGGGAAAGGACAGTGTATCTAACACACTGTGACACCCGGTCCCAGAGGGGAAAGGACAGTGTATCTAACACACTGTGACACCCTGTCCCAGAGGGGGAAAGGACAGTGTATCTAACACACTGTGACACCCTGTCCCAGAGGGGGAAAGGACAGTTTATCTAACGCACTGTGACACCTGGTCCCAGAGGGGGAAAGGACAGTGTATCTAACGCACTGTGACACCCTGTCCCAGAGGGGAAAGGACAGTGTATCTAACGCACTGTGACACCCTGTCCCAGAGGGGAAAGGACAGTGTATCTAATGCACTGTGAGACCCGGTCCCAGAGGGGAAAGGACAGTGTATCTAATGCACTGTGACACCCGGTCCCAGAGGGGAAAGGACAGTGTATCTAACACACTGTGACACCCGGTCCCACAGGGGAAAAGGACAGTGTATCTAATGCACTGCGACACCCTGTCCCAGAGGGGGAAAGGACAGTGTATCTAACACACTGTGACACCCGGTCCCACAGGGGGAAAGGACAGTGTATCTAATGCACTGTGACACCCAGTCCCAGAGGGGGAAAGGACAGTGTATCTAACGCACTGTGACACCCGGTCCCACAGGGGGAAAGGACAGTGTATCTAATGCACTGCGACACCCTGTCCCAGAGGGGGAAAGGACAGTGTATCTAACACACTGTGACACCCGGTCCCACAGGGGGAAAGGACAGTGTATCTAATGCACTGTGACACACAGTCCCAGAGGGGGAAAGGACAGTGTATCTAACGCACTGTGACACCCGGTCCCAGAGGGGGAAAGGACAGTGTATCTAACGCACTGTGACACCAGGTCCGAGAGGGGAAAGGACAGTGTATCTAACACAGTGTGACACCCGGTCCCACAGGGGGAAAGGACAGTGCATCTAACGCACTGTGACACCCTGTCCCAGAGGGGGAAAGGACAGTGTATTTAAGCACTGTGATTCCTGGTTCCAGAGAGGGAAAGAACATTGGCCCAGAAATTGGTGTCGGGGGCTTCCCGTGGGTGCAAGCCCCCGACCTACACTTACCTAGCGCGCCGACAGTTGAGGCCTGGGCCTGCGTGCATTTCCTCTCTGTGGCCCGGTCCAGCTCCCGGCGCGCTGTGCTTGCGTGATCCAGCGGTGTAGTTAGTGCGATGCGTCGGCTGGGATCACGTGAGCACTGGGCAACCAATCGGAGGAGGGAAAAGCCCATTCATGCGATTGACAGAAAGAACTGTCAAACTAATGAAAACTCCGGGTGTCCAAAACAGTACTTACCCTTCAAATAAATATTTTTAAAAATCACACTTTTTAAATAAACTATAAATAACATTAAATAACTATTTTAAACAATAATTTAAATTTTTGAAAAAAACAATTTTATAAAAAATCGGGGCTAAAAATACACTTACCTTAATGTAAAGTATTTAAAAATAATAAACCAGTGGAAAAAATGTTCTAATTTTAATTAATTGACCACTTACCTTTTAAAATGAAGTCCTTACGTCTGGATTTTTAATGTGTAAAATGTAGAGGCATTCACGCACGGGCAAACCTGTAAAAAAAGAGGAAGTTCAATACGCACGCGCAGACTCCTGCGTGCACGCGTTCGACCTCCGAACCCCTTGGATCAGAGGACCGGAAATGTCAGTTTCCTGCGCATGCGTAATGCATGCAAGAAACCGTCACTTCCATCGGGTCCACGCGTGAGTACTCCGTCCATACTCACGCGTTGGGACCCAAATTTCTGGGCCATTGTATCTAACCCACTGTGACACCTGGTCCAAGAGGAGGAAAGGACAGTGTATCTAACGCATTGTGACATAAAGTCCCAGAGGGGGAATGGACAGTGTATCTAACGCACTGTGACACCCGGTCCCAGAGGGGGAAAGGACAGTGTATCTAACGCAATGTGACACCCGGTCCCAGAGGGGAAAGGACAGTGTATCTAACGCACTGTGACACCCGGTCCCAGAGGGGAAAGGACAGTGTATCTAACGCACTGTGACACCCGGTCCCAGAGGGGGAATGGACAGTGTATCTAACGCATTGTGACATAAAGTCCCAGAGGGGGAATGGACAGTGTATCTAACGCACTGTGACACCCGGTCCCAGAGCGGGAAAGGACAGTGTATCCAACGCAATGTGACACCCGGTCCCAGAGGGGGAAAGGACAGTGTATCTAACGCAATGTGACACCCGGTCCCAGAGGGGAAAGGACAGTGTATCTAACACACTGTGACACCCGATCCTAGAGCGGGAAAGGACAGTGTATCTAACGCACTGTGACAACCGGTCCCAGAGGGGGAAAGGACAGTGTATCTAACGCACTGTGACACCCAGTCCCAGAGGGGGAAAGGACAGTGTATCTAACGCACTGTGACACCCAGTCCCAGAGGGGGAAAGGACAGTGTATCTAACGCACTGTGACACCCGGTCCCAGATGGGGAAAGAACAGTGTATCTAACACACTGTAACACCCGGTCCCAGAGCGGGAAAGAACAGTGTATCTAACACACTGTGACCCCCGGTCCCAGAGGGGGAAAGAACAGTGTATCTAACGCACTGTGACACCCGGTCCCAGAGGGGGAAAGAACAGTGTATCTAACACACTGTAACACCCGGTCCCAGAGCGGGAAAGAACAGTGTATCTAACGCACTGTGACACCCGGTCCCAGAGGGGGAATGGACAGTGTATCTAACGCACTGTGACACCCGGTCCCAGAGGGGAAAGGACAGTGTATCTAACGCGCTGTGACACCCGGTCCCAGAGCGGGAAAGAACAGTGTATCTAACGCACTGTAACACCAGGTCCCAGAGGGGGAAAGGACCGTTTATCTAACACACTGTGACACCCAGTCCCAGAGGGGGAAAAGACAGTGTATCTAACACACTGTGACACCCGGTCCCAGAGGGGGAAAGGACAGTGTATCTAACGCACTGTGACACCCGGTCCCAGAGGGGGAAAGGACAGTGTATCTAACGCACTGTGATACCCGGTCCCAGAGCGGGAAAGAACATTGTATCTAACGCACTGTGACACCCGGTCCCAGAGGTTGAAAGGACAGTGTATCTAACGCACTGTGAGACCCGGTCCCAGAGCGGGAAAGAACATTGTATCTAACGCACTGTGTCACCCGGTCCCAGAAGTCAAAGGACAGTGTAACTAACACACTGGGTCACCCGGTCCCAGAGGTTGAAAGGACAGTGTATCTAATGCACTGTGACACCCGGTCCCAGAGGGGGAAAGGACAGTGTATCTAACGCACTGTGACACCCGGTCCCAGAGGGGGAAAGGACAGTGTATCTAGCGCACTGTGACACCCGGTCCCAGAGGGGGAAAGGACAGTGTATCTAATGCACTGTGACACCCGGTCCCAGAGGGGAAAGGACAGTGTATCTAACGCACTGTGACACCCGGTCCCAGAGGGGGAAAGGACAGTGTATCTAACGCACTGTGACACCCGGTCCCAGAGGGGGAAAGGACAGTGTATCTAACACACTGTGACACCCGGTCCCACAGGGGGAAAGGACAGTGTATCTAACGCACTGTGACACCCTGTCCCAGAGGGGGAAAGGACAGTGTATTTAAGCACTGTGATTCCTGGTTCCAGAGAGGGAAAGAACATTGGCCCAGAAATTGGTGTCGGGGGCTTCCCGTGGGTGCAAGCCCCCGACCTACACTTACCTAGCGCGCCGACAGTTGAGGCCTGGGCCTGCGTGCATTTCCTCTCTGTGGCCCGGTCCAGCTCCTGGCGCGCTGTGCTTGCATGATCCAGCGGTGTAGTTAGTGCGATGCGTCGGCTGGGATCACGTGAGCACTGGGCAACCAGTCGGAGGAGGGAAAAGCCCATTCATGCGATTGACAGAAAGAACTGTCAAACTAATGAAAACTCCGGGTGCCCAAAACAGTACTTACCCTTCAAATAAATATTTTTAAAAATCACACTTTTTAAATAAACTATAAATAACATTAAATAACTATTTTAAACAATAATTTAAATTTTTGAAAAAAATAATTTTATAAAAAATCGGGGCTAAAAATACACTTACCTTAATGTAAAGTATTTAAAAATAATAAACCAGTGGAAAAAATGTTCTAATTTTAATTAATTGACCACTTACCTTTTAAAATGAAGTCCTTACGTCTGGATTTTTAATGTGTAAAATGTAGAGGCATTCACGCACGGGCAAACCTGTAAAAAAAGAGGAAGTTCAACACGCACGCGCAGACTCCTGCGTGCACGCGTTCGACCTCTGAACCCCTTGGATCAGAGGACCGGAAATGTCGGTTTCCTGCGCATGCGTAATGCATGCAAGAAACCGGCACTTCCATCGGGTCCACGCGTGAGTACTCCGTCCATACTCACGCGTTGGGACCCAAATTTCTGGGCCATTGTATCTAACCCACTGTGACACCTGGTCCAAGAGGAGGAAAGGACAGTGTATCTAACGCATTGTGACATAAAGTCCCAGAGGGGGAATGGACAGTGTATCTAACGCACTGTGACATAAAGTCCCAGAGGGGGAATGGACAGTGTATCTAACGCACTGTGACACCCGGTCCCAGAGGGGGAAATGGCATTGTATCTAACGCAATGTGACACCCGGTCCCAGAGGGGAAAGGACAATGGCCCAGTAATTCGGGTCCCAACGCGTGAGTAAACACCGTGTACTCACGCGTGGGCCCGATGGAGGTGCCGGTTTTCAGCATGCACAGCGCATGCGCGGTAACCGGCATTTCCTTTCCTCTGAACCAAGGGGTTCAAAGGTGGAATGCGTGCGCGCAGGAGTCTGCGCGTGCGCGCTGAAATTCCTTTTTTTTTTACAGGGTTGCCCGTGCAATAAGGCCTCCAGTTTTTACGCGAGAAAAAAGCAGATGTAAGTACTTAGTTTTAAAAGGTAAGTGGTCTATTAATTAAAGTTAGAAAATTATTTCCACAGGTTTATTATTTTTAAAGACTTTACAGTAAGGTAAGTGTATTTTTAGACCCGATTTAAAAATAAAAAAGATTTCAAAAATTTGAATAATTGTTTAAATTAATTTTTAGAGTTATTAATAGTTCATTTAATTAGTGGGATGTTTTTTTAACTTTTATTTGAAGATTAAGTACTGTTTTGGGCGCCCGGAGTTTTCATGAGTTTGACAGTTCTTACTATCAAACTCATGAATGAACTTTTGCATCCTCCGATTGGTTGCCCAGTGCTCACGTGATCCCAGCCGGCTCATCGAACTCTAGAAGATGGTGTCACAGTGGGTTAGATACATTGGCCCAGAAATTGGTGTCCTTGCACCCACGGGAAGCCCCCGACACCAATTTCTGGGCCAATGTATCTAACCCACTGTGGCACCATCTTCTAGAGGGGGAAAGGACAGTGTATTTAAGCACTGTGATTCCCGGTCCCAGAGGGGGAAAGGACAGTGTATGTAACACACTGTGACACCCGGTCCCAGAGGGGGAAAGGACAGTGTATCTAACGCACTGTGACACCCAGTCCCAGAGGGGGAAGGGACAGTGTATCTAACGCACTGTGACACCCGGTCCCAGAGGGGGAAAGGACAGTGTATCTAACGCACTGTGACACCCGGTCCCAGAGGGGGAAAGGACAGTGTATCTAACACACTGTGACACCCGGTCCCAGAGGGGGAAAGGACAGTGTATCTAACACACTGTGACACCCGGTCCCAGAGGGGGAAAGGACAGTGTATCTAACGCACTGTGACACCCGGTCCCAGAGGGGGAAAGGACAGTGTATCTAACGCACTATGACACCCGGTCCCAGAGGGGGAAAGGACAGTGTATCTAATGCACTGTGACATCCGGTCCCACAGGGGGAAAGGACAGTGTGTCTAACACACTGTGACACCCGGTCCCAGAGGGGGAAAGGACAGTGTATCTAACGCACTGTGACACCCAGTCCCAGAGGGGGAAGGGACAGTGTATCTAACGCACTGTGACACCCGGTCCCAGAGGGGGAAAGGACAGTGTATCTAACGCACTGTGACACCCGGTCCCAGAGGGGGAAAGGACAGTGTATCTAACACACTGTGACACCCGGTCCCAGAGGGGGAAAGGACAGTGTATCTAACACACTGTGACACCCGGTCCCAGAGGGGGAAAGGACAGTGTATCTAACGCACTGTGACACCCGGTCCCAGAGGGGGAAAGGACAGTGTATCTAACGCACTATGACACCCGGTCCCAGAGGGGGAAAGGACAGTGTATCTAATGCACTGTGACATCCGGTCCCACAGGGGGAAAGGACAGTGTGTCTAACGCACTGTGACACCCGGTCCCAGAGGGGAAAGGACAGTGTATCTAACACACTGTGACACCCGGTCCCAGAGGAGGAAAGGACAGTGTATCTAACGCACTGTGACACCCGGTCCCAGAGGTTGAAAGGACAGTGTATCTAATGCACTGTGACACCCGGTCCCACAGGGGGAAAGGACAGTGTATCTAACGCACTGTGACACCCGGTCCCAGAGGGGAAAGGACAGTGTATCTAACGCACTGTGACACCCGGTCCCAGAGGGGAGAGGACAGTGTATCTAACACACTGTGACACCCGGTCCCAGAGGGGGAAAGGACAGTGTATCTAACGCACTGTGACACCCTGTCCCAGAGGGGAAAGGACAGTGTATCTAACACACTGTGACACCCGGTCCCAGAGGGGGAAAGGACAGTGTATCTAACACACTGTGACACCCGGTCCCAGAGGGGGAAAGGACAGTGTATCTAACGCACTGTGACACCTGGTCCCAGAGGGGGAAAGGACAGTGTATCTAACGCACTGTGACACCCTGTCCCAGAGGGGAAAGGACAGTGTATCTAACACACTGTGACACCCGGTCCCAGAGGGGAAAGGGCAGTGTATCTAACACACTGTGACACCCGGTCCCAGAGGGGAAAGGACAGTGTATCTAACGCACTGTGACACCCTGTCCCAGAGGGGAAAGGACAGTGTATCTAACACACTGTGACACCCGGTCCCAGAGGGGAAAGGACAGTGTGTCTAACACACTGTGACACCTGGTCCCAGAGGGGGAAAGGACAGTGTATCTAACACACTGTGACACCCGGTCCCAGAGGGGAAAGGACAGTGTATCTAACGCACTGTGACACCTGGTCCCAGAGGGGGAAAGGACAGTGTATCTAACGCACTGTGACACCCTGTCCCAGAGGGGAAAGGACAGTGTATCTAACGCACTGTGACACCCGGTCCCAGAGGGGGAAAGGACAGTGTATCTAACGCACTGTGACACCCGGTCCCACAGGGGGAAAGGACAGTGTATCTAACGCACTGTGACACCCTGTCCCAGAGGGGGAAAGGACAGTGTATCTAACGCACTGTGACACCCGGGCCCAGAGGGGAAAGGACAGTGTATCTAACGCACTGTGACACCCGGTCCCAGAGGGGAAAGGACAGTGTATCTAACGCACTGTGACACCCGGGCCCAGAGGGGAAAGGACAGTGTATCTAACGCACTGTGACACCCGGTCCCAGAGGGGGAAAGGACAGTGTATCTAACGCACTGTGACACCCGGGCCCAGAGGGGAAAGGACAGTGTATCTAACGCACTGTGACACCCGGGCCCAGAGGGGAAAGGACAGTGTATCTAACGCACTGTGACACCCGGTCCCACAGGGGGAAAGGACAGTGTATCTAACACACTGTGACACCCGGGCCCAGAGGGGAAAGGACAGTGTATCTAACGCACTGTGACACCCGGTCCCAGAGGGGAAAGGACAGTGTATCTAACACACTGTGACACCCGGTCCCACAGGGGGAAAGGACAGTGTATCTAACACACTGTGACACCCGGTCCCACAGGGGGAAAGGACAGTGCATCTAACGCACTGTGACACCCTGTCCCAGAGGGGGAAAGGACAGTGTATTTAAGCACTGTGATTCCTGGTTCCAGAGAGGGAAAGAACATTGGCCCAGAAATTGGTGTCGGGGGCTTCCCGTGGGTGCAAGCCCCCGACCTACACTTACCTAGCGCGCCGACAGTTGAGGCCTGGGCCTGCGTGCATTTCCTCTCTGTGGCCCGGTCCAGCTCCCGGTGCGCTGTGCTTGCGTGATCCAGCGGTGTAGTTAGTGCGATGCGTCGGCTGGGATCACGTGAGCACTGGGCAACCAATCGGAGGAGGGAAAAGCCCATTCATGCGATTGACAGAAAGAACTGTCAAACTGATGAAAACTCCGGGTGTCCAAAACAGTACTTACCCTTCAAATAAATATTTTTAAAAATCACACTTTTTAAATAAACTATAAATAACATTAAATAACTATTTTAAACAATAATTTAAATTTTTGAAAAAAATAATTTTATAAAAAATCGGGGCTAAAAATACACTTACCTTAGTGTAAAGTATTTAAAAATAATAAACCAGTGGAAAAAATGTTCTAATTTTAATTAATTGACCACTTACCTTTTAAAATGAAGTCCTTACGTCTGGATTTTTAATGTGTAAAATGTAGAGGCATTCACGCACGGGCAAACCTGTAAAAAAAGAGGAAGTTCAACACGCACGCGCAGACTCCTGCGTGCACGCGTTCGACCTCTGAACCCCTTGGATCAGAGGACCGGAAATGTCGGTTTCCTGCGCATGCGTAATGCATGCAAGAAACCGTCACTTCCATCGGGTCCACGCGTGAGTACTCCGTCCATACTCACGCGTTGGGACCCAAATTTCTGGGCCATTGTATCTAACCCACTGTGACACCTGGTCCAAGAGGAGGAAAGGACAGTGTATCTAACGCATTGTGACATAAAGTCCCAGAGGGGGAATGGACAGTGTATCTAACACACTGTGACACCCGGTCCCAGAGGGGGAATGGACAGTGTATCTAACGCATTGTGACATAAAGTCCCAGAGGGGGAATGGACAGTGTATCTAACGCATTGTGACATAAAGTCCCAGAGGGGGAATGGACAGTGTATCTAACGCACTGTGACACCCGGTCCCAGAGGGGGAATGGACAGTGTATCTAACGCACTGTGACACCCGGTCCCAGAGGGGGAATGGACAGTGTATCTAACGCACTGTGACACCCGGTCCCAGAGGGGTAATGGACAGTGTATCTAACGCACTGTGACACCTGGTTCAAGAGGAGGAAATGGCATTGTATCTAACGCAATGTGACACCCGGTCCCAGAGGGGAAAGGACAGTGTATCTAACGCACTGTGACACCCGATCCCAGAGGGGGAAAGGACAGTGTATCTAATGCACTGTAACACCCGGTCCCAGAGGGGGAAAGGACAGTGTATCTAATGCACTGTAACACCCGGTCCCAGAGGGGGAAAAAGGACAGTGTATCTAACGCACTGTGACACCCGGTCCCAGAGGGGAAAGGACAGTGTATCTAACGCACTGTGACACCCGATCCTAGAGCGGGAAAGGACAGTGTATCAAACGCAATGTGACACCCGGTCCCAGAGGGGAAAGGACAGTGTATCTAACGCACTGTGACACCCGATCCTAGAGCGGGAAAGGACAGTGTATCTAACGCACTGTGACACCCGGTCCCAGAGGGGGAAAGGACAGTGTATCTAACACTCTGTGACACCCAGTCCCAGAGGGGGAAAGGACAGTGTATCTAACGCACTGTGACACCCAGTCCCAGAGGGGGAAAGGACAGTGTATCTAACGAGCTGTGACACCCGGTCCCAGAAGGGAAGGACTGTGTATCTAATGCACAGTAACACCCGGTCCCAGTGGGGGAAAGGATAGTGTATTTAACCACTGTGACACCCGGTCCCAGAGAGGGATAGGATATTGTATCTAATACACTGTGACACCCGGTCCCAGAGGGGGAAAGGACAGTGTATCTAACACACTGTGACACCCGGTCCCAGAGGGGGAAAAAATTGTGTATCTAACGCACGGTGACACCTGGTCCCAGAGGGGGAAAGGACAGTGTATCTAACGCACTGTGACACTCGGCCCCAGAGGGGGTAAGGACAGTGTATCTGACACACTGTGACACCTGGTCCCAGAGGGGGAAAGGACAGTGTATAGAGTCATAGAGGCATAGAGTTATACAGCATAGAAAGAGGCCCTTCGGCCCATCGCGTCCGCGCCGGCCATCAAGCCCTGTCTAATCTAATCCCATTTTCCAGCATTTGGTCCGTAGCCTTGTATGCTATGGCATTTCAAGTGCTCATCCAAATGCTTCTTGAATGTTGTGAGGGTTTCTGCCTCTACCACCCTTTCAGGCAGTGAGTTCCAGATTCGAACCACCCCCTGGGTGAAAAAGTTCTTCCTCAAATCCCCTCTAAACCTCCTGCCCCTTACCTTGAATCTATGCCCCCTTGTTATTGACCCCTCTACTAAGGGAAAAAGTTCCTTTCTATCTACCCTATCTATGCCCCTCATAATTTTGTACCCCTCAATCAGGTCCCCACTCAGCCTTCTCTGCTCCAAGGAAAACAACCCCAGCCTGTCCAGTCTTTCTTCATAGCTGAAGCACTCCAGCCCAGGTAACATCCTGGTGAATCTCCTCTGCACCCTCTCCAAAGCAATCACATCCTTCCTATAGTGTGGCGACCAGAACTGCACACAGTATTCCAGCTGTGGCCTAACCAGCGTTTTGTACAGCTCCATCATAACTTCCCTGCTCTTATATTCTATGCCTCGGCTAATAAAGGCAAGTATCCCATATGCCTTTTTAACCACCTTATCCACCTGTTCTGCTGCCTTCAGGGATCTATGTACATGCACATCAAGGTCCCTCTGATCATCTGTCTTTCCTAGGGTCTTACCATTCATTGTGTATTCCCTTGCCTTGTTAGTCCCTCCAAAATGCATCACCTCACACTTTTCAGGGTTAAATTCCATTTGCCACTGTTCCGCCCATCTGACCAACCCATCGACATCGTCCTGCAGACTGAGGCTACCCTCCTCGCTATTTACCACCACACCAATTTTCGTGTCATCTGCGAACTTACTGATCATACCTTTCACATTCACATCCAAATCATGAATGTAGACCACAAACAGCAAGGGACCCAGCACCGATCCCTGCGGTACCCCACTGGACACAGGCTTCCAGTCACAAAAACAACCTTCGACCATCACCCTCTGCCTTCTGCCACTAAGTCAGTTTTGGATCCAATGTGCCAAGACACCCTGGATCCCATGGCCTCTTACCTTCTTGACCAGTCTCCTATGCGGGACTTTATCGAAAGCCTTACTGAAATCCATGTATACCACATCCACAGCACTACCCTCATCCACACACCTAGTCACCCCCTCGGAAAATTCAATCAAATTGGTCAGACATGATCTCCCCCTGACAAAGCCATGCTGACTATCCCTAATTAATCCTTGCCTCTCCAAGTGAAGACTAATTCTGTCCCTCAGAATTTTTTCCAATAATTTCCCTACCACTGATGTTAGGCTCACTGGCCTGTAATTCCCTGGTTTATCCCTACTACCCTTCTTGAATAATGGTACTACGTTAGCTGTTCTCCAGTCCTCTGGCACATCCCCTGTGGCCAGAGAGGTTCTGAAAATTTGTGTCAGAGCCCCTGCAATCTCCTACTTTGCCTCACACAGCAGTCTGGGATACATCTCATCCGGGCCTGGGGATTTATCCACTTTTAAGCCTGCTAAAACCACTAGTACCTCCTCCCTCTCGATGCTAATACGTTCAAGTATATCACAGTCCCCCTGCCCGATTTCTATGTCTACATTGTCCTTCTCCATAGTGAACACAGATGCAAAAAATTCATTTAAAACCCCACCTACATCTTCTGGCTCCACGCACAGATTGCCACTTTGGTCCCTAATGGGCCCTACTCTTTCCCTAGTTATCCTCTTGCCCTTAATATACTTATAAAACACCTTAGGATTTTCCTTTATTTTGCTCGCCAGTGTTATTTCATGGCCCCTCCTCGCTCTCCTAATTTCTTTTAAAAATATCCCCCTGCACTTTTTATACTCCTCTAGGGCTTCCTCTGTCTTTAGTCCTTTGTATCTGCCAAAAGCCCCCCCTTTTTTTCCTAATCCATTCTCGTATATCCCTTGACATCCAAGGTTCCCTGGGCATGTTGGTCCCACCCTTGACCTTTATGGGAACATGTTGCCATTGTACTCTCTCAATTTCCTTTCTGAAAGACTCCCATTGCTCCGATGTGGATTTTCCTACAAGTAGCTGATCCCAGTCCACTTTGGCCAGATCCTGCCTTATCATATTAAAATCGGCCTTCCCCCAATTTAGAACTTTTATTTCCGGTCCATCTCTGTCCTTTTCCATGACTATCTTAAATCTCACCGAATTATGGTCACTGTCACCAAAGTGCTCACCTACTAACACTTCTACCACTTGCCCGGACACATTCCCTAGAATTAGGTCCAGTACCGCCCCCTCTCTTGTAGGACTTTCTACATGCTGGCTCAAAAAGCTCTCCTGGATGCACTTTAAGAATTCTGCACCCTCTAAGTCTTTCACACTCTGACTATCCCAGTTAATATTGGGGAAGTTGAAATCCCCCACTATTATTACCCTATTATTTGCACATGTCTCTGAGATTTGCCTACATATCTGTTCCTCTATCTCCCCCTGACTGTTTGGGGGCCTATAGTACACTCCCAGCAAAGTGCTTGTCCCCTTTTTGTTTTTAAGTTCTACCCATATGGCCTTATTAGAGGAACCTGTTAATATATCATCCCTCCTTACAGCAGTAATTGACTCCTTAATTAATATTGCGACACCCCCTCCTCTTTTACCCCCCCCCCCCTCTGTCTCGCCTGAAGATTCTATACCCCGGAATATTGAGCTGCCAGTCTTGCCCCTCCCTCAACCATGTCTCCGTGATTGTAAAGTCCGCGCCTCAATAATACACGGACTTCGGGAGAACAATTAAACGTCAGACTGAAGTACAGAAGCCTGCTAGGGCCTTTTATACAGGGGTGGTCACTGCCGGTACTGCAGTATAAAATCAGTTCTTCTCTTAAAGGTACACACACAACAATTCCTCCCCTTTTAGATAAACAGTACATAACATTCATTTAACAACTAAATAATAACTAATTACAATTACAATTTTCTCGGTACTATATACATCAACTGAAATAATAATTTATAAGTTCAGTCTTTGAGGAGGCTTCCCAATCCTGACTGGATAGCGCCTTTCTCGAGTATCCTGTTCTTGCGGTGGAGTCGATTCTGGCTCATTGTCATTGGTTGGTTCGTCAGCTTCCAATACCACTGCTTCCGAGGTAGACGCAATCTGTACTTCGGGCTCATTACCAGGTGCACATGCTCGTGGTATAGGTTTGGCTTGTTCCTGTGACTCTAGAATCTGGTCAGCATGGCGTCTCACGATGCTCTCTCCAACGTCCACTGTGTACATTAGTGGTCCCTGCTGTGTGCATATCGTTCCTGGCTGCCATTTTTCTGTTCGGTAGTCACGGGCCAAGACTGGTTGTCATATCTTGAAGCTCCTGGTTGGCTTCTCGTTGATGTGCTGGAATTGCTTATCCTCAACATCTCGTCTTATGTTTGGTTTGAGCAAATCCAGGCGACATCTTAGCCTTCGGTTGAAGAACATTATGGCTGGAGCTTGGTTGGTGACTGCATGTGTCGCATTCCGGTAAGCAAACAAAAAATTATCTACGATAGCAAAATACTGCAGATGTTGGAAATCTACCTTGTGTTGTAGTGGTATGTCGACGTTATACATCGCCTTTATTGCCTTTTTAAAGGTCTGAACAAACCTTTCAGCCAATCCATTTGTGGCTGGATGATATGGGGCAGATGTGTAATGTTTCACCCCATTATTCCTCAGAAACCTCCGGAAATCCTCGGACACAAACTGTGGCACATTGTCGGAGCAAATCTGTTCTGGCAAGCCATTCATGGTGAAGATGGTCCGTAGGACTGCAATAGTTTTCTCCGTGGTGGTGGAGGACATTTTGATGACCTCTGGCCATTTCGAATGGGCGTCCACGGTGATTAGAAACATTGAGTCCATAAATGGACCAGCAAAATCACAGATCACAGAAATCACAGAAACCCCACAGTGCAGATAGAGGCCATTTCGGCCCATTGAGCCTGCACCGACACATATCCCACCCGATCCCCGTAACCCCTACACCAACACATATCCCACCCTATCCCCGTAACCCCACGTATGTAATCCCCCTAACACTAAGGGTCAATTTATCATAGCCAATCAACCTAACCCGCACATCTTTGGACTGTGGGAGGAAACCGGAGCACCCGGAGAAAACCCACGCAAACACGGGGAGAATGTGCAAACTCCACACAGACAGTCACCCGAGGTGTACAATCAATGTGTACCCATTGCCATGGAGATGAGGGCCACTCCCATGGGTGTAGAGGGGCCTGTGGTGGTGCATTTTGGACTTTCTGGCATCCTGAGCGGCTCTTGGTCAGGTCCTCGATTTGTTTATCGATTCCCGGCCACCACACATAAGCCCTGGCTAGGCTTTTCATTTTTACCCCTCCCAGATGACCTTCATGAAGCTCATTGAGCACTCTGTCTCTCAACTTGGGTGGAATTACCACTCGGGATCCACACATCAAGGTCCCCCGGCACACTGACAGCTGTTCTCTCCTTGTCGAGAATGCTGGCAACAGTGAGTCGCCATGTGCTGGCCATCTCTTCACCGTCAAATCATAGACCCGAGAGAGTGTCGGGTCATTTCGGGTTTCCTTCTCTATACTTGAGTTTGTAACAGGCAGACATTCGACTATGGTCGCATGGAATATCTCAACAGGGTCCACTGCAGGTGCTTCCTCTACCGTAGGCAACGGTAGGCACGACAGCCCATCAGCGTTTCCATGCTGCATTGTACCCTTGTAGTCTATGTCGTACTGATGTGCCCCTAGAAAAAGTGACCATCTTTGCAGCCGTTGCGCCGTCATCACCGGAACGCCCTTCTTTGGGTTAAAAATGGAGACCAGGGGCTGATGATCAGTCAGTAGGGTGAATTTCTGCCCGTGCAGATAGTGATTGAACTTCTTCACCCCCCACACCAGGCTGAGGGCCTCCCTGTCAATCTGGGCGTAATTACGCTCGGCTGAGGTTAACGAGCGCGACGCAAAGGCTATTGGCCTCTCTGAACCGTCAAGGAATTTGTGTGACAGCACCGCTCCAATGCCGTAGGGAGACGCATCACATGCCAACCGAATCGGTAGTGTTGGGTTGTAGTGGGCCAATACTTCTTTTGAAGTGATTAGGCATTTACATTTCTGAAAGGCACACTTACACTCATCACTCCATTTCCATGTTACTCCAGTTTGCAGCAGGGCATTCAGTGGGTGCAGAATTGTAGATAAATTTGGCAAGAACTTATGGTGGTAGTTCACCAGCCCGAGAAACGACCTCAGTTGCGACACATTTTCCAGTGCTGGAGCCTTGACTACAGCCTCAATCTTGTCTGGCGATTTATGCAACCCTTCCTCATCAATCATGTGGCCACAATACGAGATTTGACTCCTGAAGAACTCGCATTTGGGGCGGTTGGCTCGTAGCCCATATTCCTGCAATCTAGTGAGCACCTGCTCCAGGTTGGCAAGGTGTTCACTGTCATTTTCGCCCGTCACCAGGATGCCATCCAAATAACACTGGGGCCCTGGGATCCCTTGCAGGGCTTGTTCCATTGCCCTCTGCCAAATAGCCGGGGCTGATGCTACCCCGAATACCAGTCGATTGTACTGGTAAAGGCCTTTGTGAGTGTTTATCGTGAGGTATTTCCTAGATGCTTCTTCCACCTCCATTTGTAGATACACTTGGGCCAGATCAATCTCCGTAAAGCGTTTCCCTCCAGGTAGTGAGGCGAAAATATCTTCTATCCGTGGAAGTGGATATTGTACTGTGTGCAGGACTGGGTTCACAGTTACCTTGAAGTCCCCACAGATGCGAACCTTCTTCGGCTCCCCAGGCGTGCTGCTCAACGATTTCTTCATTACAGGAATGATGGGTGTGGCCCACTCGCTCCAATCCACCTTGGACAGCACACCTGAATGCTCCAGACTCTCCAGTTCTGCTTCAACGGCTGGGCGGATCGCGTACGGCACCGGTCTGGCCTTAACATTTTTTGGGTTTGCGTTATCTTCAATTTTTATCGTTGCCTTTACTCCTTTTAGAGTCCCAAGTCCTTGTTGGAACACCTCTTTCACGTCAGTTAGAATTTGTGACAGACGTCCAGGTGCGACGTCATCATCCTTTTTGTCAGTCACAGTTAGCGCCTGAAAGGAATGCTAATCCAATTGTATTTTTCGGATCCATTCACGTCCCAATAATGGTGGTCCTCCATCTTGTAGTATATATAGATACAGTTTCTGTGTTTCCTTGCCGTTATATTTAACTGGCACCCTTATTTTTCCTCTGGGGTAGACTTTTTGCCCCGTGTATGTCTTCAATACAATGGACGTGTCCTTTAAGGGTATGTGTGAGAATAGCTGCTCATAGTCTCGTCGATTCATGACAGTTAGGGCTGATCCTGTATCCAATTCCATCTTTACTTGGGACCCTGCTATCATGAGGGTGACCCAAATGGTTCGGTGATCCTCCTTTGCGATCACGTTGTGTAACTTTAGACAACTTAATCTCCTGCTCCCGGAGTCGTTATCACTCTCCTGATCTTCCGAACTACTGTCTGTCATTTTTTTTACTTTCTTGTACTTTTCCTTGGTAGTTCTTGTAGTGTTGGTTTTCTTTCCCGACCTGCAGACTCTTGCTATATGTCCCATTTTCCCGCATTGCCTGCATACTTTGTCCTTAAACCAGCAGTCCTTCGGATCATGGGTTGTTCTGCCGCAGCAATAGCACTTTTCTGCTCCATACGCCATTTCATTAGTGCTGTATTCTTGTGGTTTCTGTTGTATTTCCGCAGCTCCCCGTGCTGCTGCTTCGTAGGATACTGCCACGCTGAAAGCCTGTTCTAGCGTCAGGTCCTTTTCCGAAAGTAGTCGTTTCTGGGTTCCTTCACTCTGGAGCCCGCAGACAAACTTATCCCATAAAGTGTCTGCCAGTCCTGCTCCGAACTGGCAGTGCTTCGATAACTTGCGTAGTTCCGTAAGATAGTCAGCATTGCTCTCATCTTTGTGCTGGTTTCTTTTATGGAACTTGAATCTTTCTGCTATCAGCAGCGGTGTAGGGTTTAGGTGTTCCTGTAAGATATTAACAATCTCCTCAAAACTTTTCTCCATTGGTTTAGCTGGGGTAATTAAATTCCGCAATAGGCCGTACGTTCTCGCGCCCATCAAATTTAATAATACCGACGCCTTCTTTCCATCGGCCACCTCATTTGCCTTGCAGTACACTTCAATTCTTTCCACATACGTGGTCCAGTCTTCTACCTCGCTGTCGAAAGCAGTGATACTGCCACTTTCGGCATCTTGGGTGATTTAAAATGGCGCGTCCCGTGCTTTTTCTTCTTCCCCAATGGAATAAAATGGCGCCTCCCGCACTTTTCCTTCTTCCCCTTGCTGCCACGCTGCTCCTAGCGTTCTACAGGGTAATGGCGGCGACCCGCGGCTTCGGCGCGTCTCACTTGTCCTTCCCCTCGTTTATTTTCTCTCCGCTGCCTGGTTCTTGAGCACCGACCATGCCCTGTGTGCTCCACCCTCTCTCTCTCTCTTTCCTCCCGGCGACGCTGCGTGACCCCTTTTGCAGAGCCGCTCGATCGAGCTCGAGCCCGCCGCAGTCCGGAAGGGTCAGCGCACTACCTGCTACCAGCACGATTTGCTGGAACACCTTGACTGGGGAGCCAAGCGCAGCTCTCCACAGCCTCTCCCGCAATTCTCCGAACACCAATGGATCCTTGGGCGGTTGCCCGCGGTCGACGCCCGTTGCTCTGACTTCGACCTCCAAGAAACTTCTTCTCAGGGAAAGGTCCCCGTGAGGTGATGCAGTACTGCAGGTGAGTTCGAACTTGCTCGTCGCCACTGTAAAGTCCGCGCCTCAATAATACACGGACTTCGGGAGAACAATTAAACAGGTATTTTACTGAACAGAGGGTAACGTCAGACTGAAGTACAGAAGCCTGCTAGGGCCTTTTATGCAGGGGCGGTCACTGCCGGTACTGCAGTATAAAATCAGTTCTTCTCTTAAAGGTACATACACAACAGTGATAGCAACAATATCATACTCCCATGTGTTCATCAACACCTTCAGTTCATCCACCTTATTCGCAAGACTCTTTGCATTAAAATAAATGCCATCCAGCCTTGCCCTACTCCCTTGTGCCGTTACATATTTGCTCTGCCTTCCAAGCTGACTTGTTTTTTCCTCTATATTTGGCTGTACATCACCCCCTATTATTGCTCCACTCTGTATCCCATCCCCCTGCCAAGTTAGTTTAAACCCCCCCCCAACAATGCTAGCAAACCTCCCTGCAAGGATATTTGTCCCGTTCTGGTTCAGGTGCAACCCGTCTGACTTGTACAAGTCCCACCTTCCCCAGAAGCAGACCCAGTGATCCAGGAAACTAAAGCCCTCCCTCCTGCACCAACTATTTAGCCACGCATTCATCTGCTCTATCCTCCTATTCCTATACTCACTAGCACATGGCACCGGGAGTAATCCAGAGATTACAACCTTTGAGGTCCTGCTCTTTAATCTGCTACCTAGCTCCCTAAATTCTTGCTGCAGGACCTCATCCCTCTTCCTACCCATGTCGTTGGTCCCAATGTGAACCGCGACCTCTGACTGTTCACCCTCCCCCTTCAGAATGCCCTGCAGCCGTTCAGTGACATCCTTGACCCTGGCACCAGGGAGGCAACAAACCATCCTGGAGTCACGTCTACTGCCACAGAAACACCTATCTGTTCCCCTTACGATAGAATCCCCTACCACTATTGCTCTCCCACTCTTTTTCCTCCCTTCCTGAGCAGCAGAAGCAACCCCAGTGCCAGGAAGTTGGCTGCTGCTGCCTTCCCCTGGTAAGTCATCCCCCTCAACAGTATCCAAATCGGTATACCTGTTTGAGAGGGGGATGGCCACAGGGGTCCCCTGCACTACCTGCCTGCTTCTACTGCTCCACCTGATGGTCACCCACTTCCCTTCTGCCTGTGCAGCCCTTACCTGCGGTGTGACCAACTTCTTCTTATCGTGTCCACGGACAGTCTATACATAGCCCAGCCAGAACTGTACACATTTTTGCGCCTTGTTGTTGAATTCGGCAAGATCTGCAACAGTGCAGGGTTCTTCTAACGATGGACATTGCAGGAGATGTTGCATAGTCTGTGCCTCAGTTCCACATTCACAAGTTGTCAGGCTGGTTGAATATCCCCATTTGCTTAGTGACATCTTTGAGCAACCTACACCAGTCCTAAGTCTGTTAAGGCACTTCCAGGTTGCCCAGTTGCAATTAGCTCCTGGGGGAAGGCTTTCATCAAGTAAAATTTCCATCGCTGGGGGTTGTTCAAGACTGGCGAGCCGGTCTTTCCACAAGGTGATGCGGGCTTCAGATGAGGTTGATAGTAATGGAACAACACTGTTCATGAAGCTCTTTCTTGACTTTAGGCGGCTGGGTGTAGGTGTATGACAATGCAGAGGGTGTCTCTCATCTGATGTTTGACGGAGTCATTCTTTCTTGCTGGCTACCGTTCTTCTTATATCAGGGGGAGCGATACCCGCCAGGATATATAGGCTGTTGGTGTTTGTTGGTTTTAAGCAACCTGTGATAAATCGGCAGCTTGCATTCAGAACGGCATCCATCTTCTTGGCATGAGTAGACCTTGCCCATGCAGGGCAGGTGTATTCGGCAGTGGAATAGCAAAGAGCAAGTGCACTGTTTCACAAAGTTTTCGGGCTTGTTCCCCATCTTGTGTTAGTGAGCTTATTCAGGATGTTGTTTCATACGCTCACTTTTGCCTTTGTCTTCTCGATGTGGTTCTTGAAGGTGAGGCATCGGTCAAGGGTGACTCCTAAGCAGATAGGGTGCTCGCAATGCATCAGTGTTGCTCCACACCAGGTTACTTTCAGCTGGCGTTTGGCTTCACGGTTTCTGAGGTGGAATGCACAAACTTGCATCTTTGATGGGTTTGCGCGTTTGACCAACTCACTAAACGTGTTATCCACGACCCTCTCAGCATCGCGAATGCTCCAAAACACATCCATCCGCAGCTCCAGCGCCTCAATGCGGTCTGCTAGAAGCTGCAGCTGGATACATTTCCAGCACACATGGTTGTCAGGGACACTGGCAGTGTCCCTGAATTCCCACATAGTGCAGGTGGAGCATAACATGGGGCTGGGCTGTCCTGACTTGAATTTAAATTAATTCAATACCACCAATTAAAGATATACTCTAGGGCGCTTGTATGGCAGAAGTCCCCGCTACACCACAGAGACCCTAGAAAATATAAACTGCAGAATTGAAGTTACCTTACAGCTAAATGATATATTTAAGGGCCCTGGTTTATAAACAGTCCCCGCTACACCACAGAGACTTTAGAAACTATAAACCACAGAGCTAAGGTTTAAAAAGAGAGAAATACTCACCAACCAATCACTTACCTGCTTTCTGGTGACGTCACACTTCGATTTCTTTTTACTTCTCTCCTTCCCTCTGAGTTCAGAAATTGGAGACTGGTAAACCTTACCTGGTCTCTGGAGCCTTTTATACTCACCGCTCACCACTCAGCCCGCGATTCCCGCTGACTCTCGCTCCGCACTGAGGCCTTACCTGGTCTCTGGAGCCTTTTATACTCACCGCTCTGCTCCGCGATTCCCGCCGACTCTCGCTCCACACTGAGGCCTTACCTGGTCTCTGGAGCCTTTTATACTCACCGCTCTGCTCCGCGATTCCCGCCAACTCTCGCTCCGCACTGAGGCCTTACCTGGGCTCTGGAGCCTTTTATACTCACCGCTCACCACTCAGCTCGCGGTTCCCGCCGACTCTCGCTTCGCACTGAGGCCTTACCTGGTCTCTGGAGCCTTTTATACTCACCACTCACCACTCAGCCCGCGATTCCCGCCGACTCTCGCTCTGCACTGAGGCCTTACCTGGTCTCTGGAGCCTTTTATACTCACCGCTCACCGCTCAGCCCGCGATTCCCGCCAACTCTCGCTCCGCACTGAGGCCTTACCTGGTCTCTGGAGCCTTTTATACTCACCGCTCAGCCCGCGATTCCCGCCGACTCTCGCTCCGCACTGAGGCCTTACCTGGTCTCTGGAGCCTTTTATACTCACCGCTCACCACTCAGCCCGCGATTCCCGCCGACTCTCGCTCCGCACTGATGCCTTACCTGGTCTCTGGAGCCTTTTATACTCACCGCTCACCGCTCAGCCCGCGATTCCCGCCGACTCTCGCTCTGCACTGAGGCCTTACCTGGTCTCTGGAGCCTTTTATATCTAACACACTGGGCCAGAAATTCCAGGCCAGAAGCGTGAGTACGGTTGGGTTACTCACGCATCTGGCCGTTGGAAATGCCGGCGTTCAGCAGGAACAGCGCATGCGGGGAACACCGGCATTTCCAGACCCGAGGTCTATTCACAGCGCGTGCGACTGCACAGGCAGCGCTTGCGCAGTGAACTTTGTAGATTTCACTGATGGATTCAGTGAGGGTAAGTCCCTAGAACTTGCACTTGAAAAAAGCAAGTGTAAAGTTGTTCATTGGCTGGGGAAGGAGATATATTTTATGGAGGAGCTTATGAAATGCAATATTTAGGTTTGGGAAAGGGAGGGAAGTTATTTTAAGAAATTTTAACTAAGTTTTAAACTTTAATTTTTTTTTTTAAACGGGTTTTCAGAACGGTAGGTAGAAGGAGCAATTGTGGCTGTGTGAATGGAATGTGAGAATGAGTTATGTATGTATGTCCACATATATTCCTTTACGTATATGTATGTATGTTTTATATTCCTTTACTAATGTGTATGAATGTATATTTTTAATTGTGATTTTCCAATAAATTACTTTCTCTGAAAGTCATAATTAAATAATACATTCATACACATAAGTAAAGGAATATATACATAACACGCAAAGGAATATATACAGACATACATACTTTCAGAAGCTCCACGATAAGAAATATCTTCCTCCGCAGCCTCTGGAGCAACTGTACCCATGCTTTTTTCATGTGTAAGTTGTAATGACTGGACCTCACTGAAAGCATTAATGAAAGCGGCGAATTATACTGCGCACGCGCTGCCTGTGCAGTCGCACGCGTTCTGCCTCTGAACCCCTTCGTTCAGAGGACAGGAAATGCCGGTTTTCCCCACATGCACTGTGCATGCTGAAAACCTGCATTTCATCCGGCCAGATGCGTAAGTACCCCGACCGTACTAGCGCATTTGGAAGGGAATTACTGGGCCAACATTTTACATGTCAATAAAATAAAAAATTTAACAATTGCACAACTTGCCCCCTCGCATCTGCGACTGAGGGTCCAAGGAGGTGCATTGCGCAAGAGGTCATCATCGTACGTATCCTCACACTGTTCCCTTTGGGGAACTGTATGAAGTGGTGGAAGGATTTATGGCCGTGATTAACGCTCATTCCGTGACCGTAACCATCTTTGAACCAGCCATTAGGGTGGTTAGTCCTATGGCGGGCGGGTTTTATGGGCTCCCACAACCCATCTGAGGGGGGGGGGGCCACCAACACCCACGGACGCAAGCATCCCGCTGGATGTCCACCCAGGATTTAAAGTTGGAGCTCCGACTCCACTTGCCGGGACTGTCTGGAGTGGGGTTCAAAACCCTACTCCTTCTGGCCCAGCAGCGGGGATGCTTACTGCTACGCAAAAGGCCCACTCCGCACAAAAGGTGACACCCATACGTTTCCTGCGCCTTTTCCCTCCCCGTGACTGGAGCCCTATGCTGCCATTTCACGTTGCTAATTGGATTGGGCCTTTGTCATAGCGGTAGGATCCCCGCCGCTGGGCCAGATCAGGGTAGGGTTTCGAACCCCGCTCCAGACAGTCCCGGCAAGTGGAGTCAGAGCTCCGGCTCTAAATTCTGGGTTGACATCCAGTGGGATATTTGCGTCCGTGGGTGTGGGTGGCCCCCCTCCTTGTATAGCTTGTGGGAGCCCGTAAAACCCTCCCGCCATAGGACTAACCGCCCTAATGGCTGGTTCAAAGATGGTTACGGTCACGGAATGAGCGTTAATCATGGCCATAAATCCTTCCACCACTTCATACAGTTCCCCAAAGGGAACAGTGTGAAGACACGTATGACGACGACATTGCTAAATAAATAAATGGAATTTTAAAAATTCTTTTAGGGCTTTTAAAAGTCTTTAAATTGCTTTAATTCTCTTTAAAACTACTTCAGATTACTCAAAATAATGTAAACATTTTAAAAAGTTTATAAAAGTTACCAAAATCTTCAAAAAACTTCCAAAAACCTATTTAAACTGCTGCTTTGCATGTAAAAATCCTTAGCAGCTTGACAGAAACATTGGGGGCGTGTCCAGTGAAACTGAGACCTCAAGGGGCGTGTCTCACTTACACTGCACGCTCCTGGCTTCGCGCTGGCTGCACTCCTGGGCAGCGTGACGTCATACGCTGCCCGGGAATGTGCTTTCTATTTCTGCAAGTTCAGGCGTCCCAGAAGCTGATCGGCACGAGCGCGGGGTAAGTGCAAATACGGGGCTTGCACGCGCTGCAAGCCCCGTTCTGGAATTTCTGGGCCACTGTATCTAACACACTGTGACAGCCGGTCCCAGAGGGGGAAAGGACAGTGTATCTAACGCACTGTGACAGCCGGTCCCAGAGGGGGAAAGGACAGTGTATCTAACGCACTGTGACACCTGGTCAAACGGGGGAAAGTGTTGTGTCGGTACCTTTCTACCTAGACACAATTTAGGACTCAGAACTCAGAGATTCAAGCATGAAGTGCTTTATTGGAAGGAAAGGAAGTTCTGGCAAGTTCCAAACAAAGAGAGCTGAACTTAACCGAGAGAATACCCAACCATTTATCTCCTATGACAGCGCCACCACAGGTGGGAGGAGAACACACAATACATAAGATTTCCTCCCCTCTTAAATGGAAGGTCCACATTATACCTCAATAGGTAAGTTACTTTCAATACACTCAACTAACCTAGGGTAGAGGTCGACTGCCTCAAACCCTGACTTTACCCTGGGATTTATTCTGCCCCAGTCTTGTGGGTAAGTCACTAAGCCTACAGATCCAAGCATCTTGGAGGCCACTGCTCTCTGACAGGATACCGGCGGTCATCGCTGGCTTCCACAGCAGTAGGCATTGACACAGGCCTGGATGGAGAAGGTGCCTGTGTCAGTTGAAAGTCAGGAGTTTGCACAGGTGGAGCAGTCTCTTTGACTTCCTGTGTTGGAGAAGAGCACTGTGGCAAAGGATGCTGGTTTGCGGTATCATTCAGAAACAGTTCAGGCCAACCAGCCGTTGGAGCCTCTGTGGCTGCCTCTGCTCCTAGCAACAGTTGATCTGTGTGTCTTCTCCAGACGACGTCCTCAGCAGTCTCAACCGTGTAAGACACAGGGCCCGTCTGCGCGAGCACCGTAGCAGGAACCCATTTCGGTCCAGTGTTGTAGTTTCGAGCTAGGACGTGCTCTCCCAGATGAAACCGTCTCTCCTTGGCTCTTTTCTCTCTCTTTTCAACTTGAGCTTGTTGTTGACGATGGACAACCTGCTCTGCCCTTGGAGGTTTGAGTAAGTCAAAACTTGTCCGCAATTGTGGCATAGTGGTTAGCACTGTTGCCTCACAGCGCCAGGGACCCGGGTTCGAATCCGGCCTCGGGTGACTGTCTGTGTGGAGTTTGCACATTCTCCCCGTGTTTGCGTGGGTTTCCTCCGGGTGCTCTGGTTTCCTCCCACAGTCCAAAGATGTGCAGGTTAGGTTGATTGGCTATGATAAATTGACCCTTAGTGTTAGGGGGATTAAATACGTGGGGTTACGGGGATAGGGTGGGATATGTGTTGGTGTAGGGGTTACGGGGATCGGGTGGGATATGTGTCGGTGCAGGCTCGATGGGCCGAAGTGGCCTCTATCTGCACTGTGGGCTTTCTGTGTGATTCTGTGTGAACTGCCTCTTCATCATGAGCGAGGCGGGGGAAGTTTTGGTTGTGGCATGCGGCTCGTTCCTGTAGGACAACAGGAAGCTGTTCAGACGTTGGTGGATTGAGCCCTGACCTTGCGATGCCTTCAAGGCGTGCTTCAAAGTTTGCACGAACCTTTCTGCCTGGCCGTTAGTAGAGGGATGATAGGGCGCAGACCTGATGTGTTGGACACCATTCACATGCAGGAAGGTTGCAAACTCCTGTGATACAAATTGTGGACCATTGTCACTTACGAGTTGTTCCGGTGAGCCATAACAGCTGAACATCTCACCAGGTTTCTCAATTGTTTTCTCTGCCATGGTAGACCTCATCACAGCGACCTCCGGCCACTTGCTATGAGCGTCCACAACCACCATAAACATCTTCCCTTCGAAAGGACCGGCGAAGTCCACATGTACTCGCTGCCACACTTCTGCAGGCCAATCCCAGGGGTGTAGAGTTGCCAGCTGTGGAACATTCCGGACCCTTTGACATGGGGAACATGTTTTGGCTTTCTCCTCAATATTCCCATCGAGACCTGGCCACCAGAAGTAGCTTCTTGCCATTTCCTTCATCCGAACCATCCCACTGTGGCCTGTATGAAGTTGTTGCAGTATAGGTTCCCTCAGAGGTGGCGGAATGATGACACGGCGTCCCCAAAGAAGACAACCTGCCTGGACGGAGAGCTCATTTCTTTTTGAAACGTAAGGTTTCAAACTAGGAGAATCTCCTATCGCTCTCCCTCGAATGACATCGTCCATTACCTCAGACAGGACTGGATCATTGCGGGTGTACCTTCGCACCTGAACTGCAGTGACAGGTGCTCCCTCCACTTGTCTAAAGTAAAGATGTCTATCTGACGAGGCTCTGGGGGAGTAACAGGCAAGGGTAGCCTCGAGAGACCGTCTGCGTTGCCGTGCAAGTCTGATTTGCGATATCTGATGTCGTATGTGTGTCCTGAAAACAGTAAAGCCCACCTTTGCATCCTGCTTGCAGTGAGAGATGGAATTCTGGTGTGGGGCCCGAAGATTGAAGTCAATGGACGGTGGTCTGTCAGGAGTGTGAACCTTCTCCCAAACAGGTACTGATGAAATTTTTGAATTCCAAAAACGATTCCCAAGGCCTCGCGCTCGATCTGCGCATAGTTACTCTCGGCCTTGTTCAAGGTGCGTGATGCAAAGGCAATAGGTTTCTCTTCACCCGAAGGCATGATGTGGGATATGACTGCTCCCACACCATATGGTGATGCATCACATGCTAGCTGCACGGGTAGCTTTGGGTCGAAGTGTGTCAGGACCCCCGAATTCAGCAATGCTTTCTTTGCTTGGGCAAAAGCTTCGTTGCACAGTTCAGTCCATTTCCATGTTTTGCCTTGACATAGCAACTGATGTAACGGCTTCAGCAATGTTGCTAAGTCTGGAATAAACTTCCCATAGTAGTTAAGTAGCCCCAGGAATGAACGTAGCTGGCTCACATTCTGGGGTGCTGGGGCCTCCACGATCGCCTTGACCTTTGACGGCACCTTATGCAGGCCAGTAGCGTCAATCACATGCCCCAGGTACTCAACTGAAGACTGAAAGAATTCACATTTGTCTTTACGAACTCTGAGTCCGTACTCTTTCAGTCGTTGTATTGTCGCATCCAAGTTCAGAAGATGATCCTCCTCATTTGTCCCAGTGACAAGGATGTCGTCCAGGTAGCACTGGACTCCTGGCAATCCACTCAAAATCTGATCCATTGCCCTTTGGAATAGAGCAGGGGCCGACGTAATTCCAAACGGAAGGCGGCAGTACCTGTATAGCCCCTTGTGTGTCACAATTGTCAGCAGCTCCTTTGATTTATCATCGACATGCATTTGTAGATAAGCCTGGCATAAGTCTATTTTGCTGAACTTTTGCCCTCCGGCCAGGCCCGTAAAAAGATCATCAATGAGGGGAAGAGGGTACTGCTCCGCAGACAGCACCGGGTTAATAGTCACTTTAAAATCCCCGCAGATTCGAACAGATCCATCCTTTTTCAGGGCAGGAACAATGGGTGTGGCCCATTTGCTCACGCTCACAGGCTCCAGGACTCCATTCTCGACTAAGGCCTCCAAGTTAGCCTCAACTTTTGGCCTAATTGCATAGGGTACAGGTCGGGCTTTGTGAAACTTTGGCTTGCTGTCAGGTTTAATGTCCAGTCTCACGCTGATCTTTTTCATGCTCCCAAGTTCCCCATTGAAGAGTTCTGCATGTTTGTTTAACACTGCAGTCAGACCTTCTTATGTTCATTAATAAATAGACATTCTTATTATGAACACAGCTAGCTTTTGCTAGTTACTTTATTGAGCACATGTGGACTGGTACAGTATCTGTAGAGGCTTCCATCTTGACTGTTGCCTTGTGGGTAGCCTAGTGCCTCATGGGTAATGTAGTCTTAATATATATACAGCTGGGTAGTGTAGTCTTATACATACAGCTATATACAGCTCTACGGCTCCACCTAGTGTCCACTATAGAATGACATGTTATTGATCACTACATCCCCCTTTCTTTGAGGTTTAACAAAATCAATATCAATCAACTTTCAAGAAAACAATAAAGATAATATCAGTAACACTTTTGTTAGTGCTCTATAAACATAAACATTTTCAAAACAGTCAACACATTTTCAAAGCTTTACATTGTACTCAAAGATTAAGTCTATCAGGCTTTTTACTTCACGTGTGGATCTTCTCAACACGGGTAAGTCTGATGTGTCTTCATGAGATTGTTCTGGCGGTGAATGACAAGATGCAGTTGCGGCATTGTCATCAATCTGCTCTTGTATAGATCAAGGTCTCCTTGCGATCTTTGCTTGGAGAGGGTTTCAGTGTTTCCTTCACTCTTCATGCCATAACTCTCAATGTAGTCAATGCACTCTCGAAAAACTGCTGGCAGCTGGATCCCATCATACAGCATAGTCCTCTCAGCAGCCTCGGCTAATGGAACACCAAAGATTGGCCTGAGAGAAGAAGGAGTATCCACCGGAACTGCTTCCTGCTCTGGTGCAGGCTTCTTCTTTTTCTTTTTCTCTTTCCACTGCTTAACATCTGCTGCGGTTATATCTTTGGACTTTTTCTCCTTGTGTTTTTCCTCTTTGTGCTTTTCTTTGACCTTAAAGTATTTTTCTTTCTTCTTGGAGAAACTAGGCTTTTTGAAGACATGGATACCCTTTGGCCTTTTCATCCTTGATGGGCTCTCTGCTTCATCACCTGAGTCATCTGGTCTGCTTATGGCACAGTTTATACGGTAGACTCTCTTGACCAGTTCTACGTCTTCACAAGCTTTGTCACCTAGTATCGAATCAAGTCTTTCAGCCACAACAGAAAACATGAGATGATGCACTTTGTCTTTGACTGTCACTTTGAGTCTGCATACACCTAAGCTATCTATTTTCTGTCCATTATAGTCCTTCAGTAGTACTGACTTTTTCTGTATTTTGGACTTTTCTTTCATATTGTTAATGTCACTCATACTGATTAAGTTTGCTTTTGCCCCAGTGTACAGTTTCAATGTAACTAATGCTCCATTTATCTGCAGTGGGATCATCCATTTGTCCACTTTTACTGCATTGACTTTATGTTCAGCATTGTCCATTTCTGAGGGCTGCACATTTTCTGTATCTTTTTTGATATCGTCACATGACACCATTCCTACAAAAAATGTCTCACTTAAATCAGTGTCCTCAATCACATTAACTTGTTGCCCTATCGTTGTTTTTACTTTTGAAAAGCATTGTTTGGCAAAGTGATTCTTTCCATTACACTTTGTGCACATTTTTCCAAACGCTGGGCATTTTCTTAACTGGTGTTTGTAACCACAGCGTTTACAATTAAAAATTTCATCCTCCGATTACTTTTCATTTCTGTTCTGCCCACTTTTCTTCCCCTTGTAGGACACAGCACCGACAGCAGCATTATCACTCATTACAATCGCATCATTATTGATTTCACTGAAAGTCTTCGCGTGCTTTCGAGCTAGCTCACTGGCTTGGCATATTTTCACCGCATTTTCCAAATTTAGTTCGGTTTCTCTCAACAGACGTTCCCTGACTATTTTATCATGAATACCAAACACAATCTGGTCACGAATCATGGATGCTTTGAGCTCAGAGAAATTACATGTCTGTGCTTTCAGTTTCAGATCAGTTATAAAGCTATCAAAAGTCTCATTTTGTTGCTGTGTCCGAGAACAGGAGATGTATCTTTCATAGGTCTCATTCTTTTTGGGAGAGCAATGTGCATCAAATTTTTTTAGCACATCTTCTAATTTTCCTCTGTTCTCCTCTGGATTAAATACAAATGTATTAAATACCTCTATCGCCTGTGGGCCTGCAATCGTAAGCAGCAATGCTATCTTCCTTGCATCTGTCTTTGTACCGAATCCGATGGCTGCAATGTAGAGTTCGAATTGTTGTTTAAAAATCCGCCAATTGTAGTCGACATTTCCCTCGAGATTCAAACGCTTCAAATTCTCCATGTCGCTTTTCACAATTTTCAGCAGATCTTCACCATCCTGGTACCATGTTATGTTCATTAATAACTAGACATTCTTATTATGAACACAGCTAGCTTTTGCTAGTTACTTTATTGAGCACTTGTGGACTGGTACAGTATCTGTAGAGGCTTCCATCTTGACTGTTGCCTTGTGGGTAGCCTAGTGCCTCATGGGTAATGTAGTCTTAATATATATACAGCTGGGTAGTGTAGTCTTATACATACAGCTATATACAGCTCTACGGCTCCACCTAGTGTCCACTATAGAATGACATGTTATTGATCACTACAGACCTGACTCCCCTTTTGACATCATGCGGACTGTAGGCCAGTCCAGCGTGATTTTCTCTAGCCATGCACGTCCCAGTAGCGATGGGTAATTTCCCTTTACCACATATAGTGGCAGTTTTGCAGTCTGTCCATTCAATTTAACTGTCACCTCAATGACGCCTCTCATGGCCACAGGTTCGCCGGTATACGTCTTTAGCACAATGTTTGTTGGCTGAAGGGTAAGATGCTTTAGCATTTTGTTGTAGACAATGTCTGAAACAAGGGACACAGCCGCGCCTGTGTCCACCTCCATCCGCACTGATTGTCCCTCCACCAGTGGTGACACCCAGTAGCCATTTGAACCACCTGCAACCGTCAGTATATGCACCTCTTCCTCCTCAGAGGTGTCGCTCCCCTCTGTTTTGCTTGTTCCATCATACTGCACTGAATGAACACTCTTTTTCCTCTCTTGTCCAAATACAGACATTTTGCTTCCATGCTTCCCAGCTCTGTCTGTTCTTTTTTTTACCTCTACAGGCACGTTCAATGTGACCCTTTTTGCCACAATTTCGGCATTCCAGCTCCGTACACCAGCAGTCATTAGCGTGATGGCCCGTTTTCCCACAATGGTAACATGTGCCGTTCCGCGCACCTTTAGGCTCAGACGACACCTTGTGAACTCTCCCTGTTGAACTCATCTGGTGAGCCTCCTTTTCCGCCATCTCCATGGAGACACTAACTTCAATGGCCTCTTCAAGAGTAAGGTTGTCCTCAGTAAGAAGGCGCTTCAGTGTGGCTGCATTTTGCAGACCACACACAAGTCTGTCTCTAATGGTGTCATTCAGCACCTCCTTGAACTGGCAGTGTTCCGACAACCTTTTTAAAGCAGCAATAAACATCGTCACTGATTCCCCCTCCTCTTGATTCCGTTTGTGAAATCTAAATCTCTCAGCAATAACCAGAGGTTTTGGTGAAAAATGTGCTCCAAGAATTTCCACTAGTTGCTTATATGTTTTAGTTCCTGGCTTATCTGGCTGCACGAGGCTGCAAAGTAAATTCAAAGTCTTCGGCCCAATTACACTCAAAAAGGTAGGCATGACCTTTTCATTTGCCACCGCATTCGCCAATACAAAATAGTCAAAAGGTTCCGTATATGTGCTCCATTGCTCCACATTTTCATCAAAATCACCGATGTTTCCGAATATAGTAGCCATCTCACGTTTCAAATTAAATTTTCTGTTTACTCACTGCACCCGTAACGTACGCAGATTCATCCGCTCCTTGTTGCCACTTGTTGTGTCAGTACCTTTCTACCTAGACACAATTTAGGACTCAGAATTCACAGATTCAAACATGAAGTGCTTTATTGGAAGGAAAGGAAGTTCTGGCAAGTTCCGAACAAAGAGAGCTAAACTTAACCGAGAGAATACCCAACCATTTATCTCCTGTGACAGTGCCACCACAGGTGGGAGGAGAACACACAATAGAACACACAATACATAACAGAAAGGACTGTGTATCTGACGCAGTGTGACAGCCGGTCCCAGAGGGGGAAAAGACAGCCTATCTAACACACTGTGACACCTGGTCCCAGCTTGGGAAAGGACAGTGTATCCAACACACTGTGACACCTGGTCAAACAGGGGGAAAGGACTGTGTATCTAACACAGTGTGACACCCGGTCCAAGAGGAGGAAAGGACAGTGTATCTAACACACTGTGACATAAAGTCCCAGAGAGGGAAGGGACAGTGTATCTAACACACTGTGACACCCGGTCCCAGAGGGGGAAAGGACAGTGTATCTAACACGCTGTGACAGCCGGTCCCAGAGGGGGAAAGGACAGTGTATCTAACACGCTGTGACAGCCGGTCCCAGAGGGGGAAAGGACAGTGTATCTAACGCACTGTGACACCCGGTCCCAGCTCGGGAAAGGACAGTGTATCTAACGCACTGGACACCTGGTCAAACGGGGGAAAGGACTGTGTATCTAACGCAGTGTGACAGCCGGTCCCAGAGGGGGAAAAGACAGCCTATCCAACACACTGTGCCACCTGGTCCCAGCTCGGGAAAGGACAGTGTATCCAACACACTGTGACACCTGGTCAAACAGGGGGAAAGGACTGTGTATCTAACACAGTGTGACACCCGGTCCAAGAGGAGGAAAGGACAGTGTATCTAACACACTGTGACATAAAGTCCCAGAGGGGGAAGGGACAGTGTATCTAACACACTGTGACACCCGGTCCCAGAGGGGGAAAGAACAGTATATCTAACACACTGTGACATAAAGACCCAGAGGGGGAAAGGACAGTGTATCTAAAGCACTGTGACAACCGGTCCCAGAGGGGGAAAGGACAGTGTATCAAACGCACTGTGATACCCGCTCCCAGAGGAGGAAAGGACAGTGTATCTAACGCACTGTGACACCCAGTCCCAGAGGGGGAATGGACAGTGTATCTAACGCACTGTGACACCCGGTCGCAGAGGGGGTAAGAACAGTCTATCTAACACACTGGGACACCCGGTCCCAGAGGGGGAAAGGACAGTGTATCTAACGCACTGTGACACCCGGTCCCAGAGGGGGAAAGGACACTGTATCTAAAGCACTGTGACACCCGGTCCCAGAGGGGGAAAGGACAGTGTATCTATCACACTGTGACACCCGGTCCCAGAGGGGGAAATGACACTGTATCTAAAGCACTGTGACACCCGGTCCCAGAGGGGGAAAGGACAGTGTATCTATCACACTGTGACACCCGGTCCCAGAGGGGGAAAGGACAGTGTATCTAACGCACTGTGACACCCGGTCCCAGAGGGGGATAGGACAGTGTATCTAACGCACTGTGACACCCGGTCCCAGAAGGGAAAGGACTGTGTATCTAACACATTGTGACACCCGGTCCCAGAGGGGGAAAGGACACTGTATCTAACGCATTGTGACACCCGGTCCCAGAGGGGAAAGGACAGTGTATCTAATGCACTGAGATGCTCAGTCCCAGGGGGGAAAGGACTGTGTATCTAACACACTGTGACACCCTGTCCCAGAGGGGGAAAGGACAATGTATCTGACTGTAATGAAATCTGTTTGTCTTGATCCTGTATTTCCTGTACTCATGTATATTACCCTCCCCCACACGGTGTATAGTTTCACTTCCTCTTTCCTGACTCATTCCTGTGAGCCAGTCGGTGTGTTGAGATGTAGCTCTGATCTTAGTGATTAAAAGCCAACTTGTTAAAGTCTATAACTTCTAGTTTTGTGGTTGTTGAAGGCACATCAATTTTAATCACTAAAGAATACTAGGATGGATCAACTCCTAAAACCAGAGCGTCTGGACTTGGATCCACATTCTGCTGAAGCATCAAATCAATTTGGACACTGGCTCAAATGCTTTGAACTCTTCGCGAGGGCCTCATCCGCTAGCGAGGTAGATAAACTGAGTCTACTGACTACTCGTGTTAGTCATCGGATTTATTCGTTCATCCGGGACGCCACCTCTTACACGGAGGCCATCACTATCCTGAAGGCCCAATACCAGAGGCCAGTAAACGAAGTGTACGCCAGACATCTGCTGGCTACACGCAGGCAGCGACCTGAGGAATCAATGGACGATTTCTTACAGGGCCTAAAGGACTTGGTCCGGGACTGTAACTGCAAGGCCGTGACGGCCAACGTGTACTCTGACGGATTGGTCCGCGATTCCTTCATCACGGGCCTCAAATCGAATTATATCCGGCAGAGACTGCTGGAGAAGGAGGTCCTGGACTTAAAAAAGGCAGTGGCCACTGCGCGATCGCTGGACGTAGCCCTGAAAAACTCTGACTCTTATTCTTCCGGCCATGCGGCCCTCACTGCCTCGTGCGCGCCGAGCGGGCCGCCATCTTGGAATCAGCCATCTTCCCCCATCCAGGTCTCAGACCAGCTCTACACCGCCGGAGCCCCCACACAGAAGTTCACCCAGGAGTCCTACCACAGCAGCAATGTCTCGAGGCCCGAAATGCTACTTCTGCGGCCAGGCCAAGCACCCCAGACAACGATGCCCAGCGAAGAACGCTACATGCTTCAAATGTAAGAAAAAGGGGCATTTTAGCAAAGTCTGCAGGGGGAATCCGATTTCCAACTCCGTCACCGCCTCGTGCGTGCTGTGCGGGCCGCCATCTTGGGATCTGCCATCTTTTCCCGACTCAACAGCCGCCCAGGGCCCAACAGTGGCTTCGATCACGGTGGATCAATCCAGGCCACACCCGTTGACAAAATCCATGATGGACATACAGGTAAACGGGAATTTAACGAAATGTTTAATTGACTGTGGGAGTACCGAGAGTTTTAGCCACCCTAGCCTGGTACGGTGGCACTCATTAACGGTAACCCCTACACGGAGCAGAATTGCTATGGCTGCTAAGCCCCACACTGCGGACATTTTGGGCTACTGTGTGGTAACACTGACTGTAAAAGGCACGGACTACAAGGATTTTAAACTCCTCGTGATGCCAGAACTCTGTGTTAATGTAATCTTGGGCCTGGGCTTCCAGTGCCACCACAAAAGTGTCACGCTAGCATATGGCGGGTCCCAACCGCCACTCACAGTCTGTGGCCTATCAACCTTAAAAATCAGCCCGCCCTCTTTATTCGCTAATCTCGCTCCGAACTGTAGGCCCATAGCGACCAAAAGTAGACGGTACAGTCTGGAAGACAGACACTTTATCAAGGCAGAAGTGGACAGACTCCTGCGGGAAGGCATTATTGAATGCAGTACCAGTCCGTGGCGTGCCCAAGTAGTCATAGTTAAAAATAGCGAAAAGAAACGGATGGTAATTGACTACAGCCAGACTGTTAATATTTATACCCAGCTGGACACCTACCCTTTACCCCGCATATCAGAAATGGTCAACCAGATTGCGCAATACCGAGTCTTCTCGACTATCGACCTCAAATCCGCGTATCACCAGCTCCCCATTAGAATGGAGGACCGCCCATACACTGCCTTTGAGGCGAACGGACGCCTCTACCATTTTCTCAGAGTGCCCTTCGGGGTAACAAATGGGGTCTCGGTCTTCCAACGTGAGATGGACCGCATGGTTGATGAGAATAAACTACAAGCTACCTACCCCTATCTGGACAATGTCACTATCTGCGGGCACAACCAGCAAGACCACGATCTAAATCTTGCGAGATTTTTAAAAACTGCCCTGAAGCTGAATCTAACCTACAACGAAGACAAATGTGTCTTCAACACAACCCGTCTCTGTATCCTCGGCTGTGTGGTGGAAGATGGGGTAATTGGACCGGACCCTGACCGATTACGCCCCCTAAAGGAACTGCCCCTGCCACACAATCCCAAAGCTTTAAAAAGGTGCCTGGGATTTTTTTCGTACTATGCCCAATGGGTGCCCAATTGCTCTGATAAGGCCCGACCCCTCATTAAATCGACGTCCTTCCCACTATCGGCTGAAGCTCGGGAGCTTTTCACCAGTATCAAACAGGACATTGAAAGGGCTGCACTGTGTGCAGTGGACGAAAGCATTCCCTTTCAAGTCGCAAGCGCTGCGTCAGACTTTGCCTTAGCTGCGGCCCTCAATCAGGCTGGGAGACCTGTGGCCTTCTTCTCCCGAACCCTTCAGGGACCTGAAATCAGGCACTCTTCTGTCGAGAAGGAGGCACAGGCTATAGTGGAGGCAGTGCGGCACTGGAGACACTACCTAGCCGGCAAACGTTTCACCCCGCTCACCGACCAGCGGTTGGTGGCTTTCATGTTTAATAACAAACAAAGGGGGAAAATCAAGAATGACAAAATACTCAGGTGGAGGATCGAACTATCCACGTTCGACTATGATATCATGTACAGGCCAGGAGCCCTTAATGAACCCCCAGACGCCCTATCGCGGGGAATGTGTGCCAGCATTCATACGGACAAATTACAGGGTCTCCACAATGACCTCTGTCACCCAGGGGTCACCCGACTATACCATTTTATAAAGTCCCACAATCTGCCCCACTCCATCGAGGAGGTCAGGGCAATGACCAGAGCCTGCCGCATCTGTGCGGAATGCAAGCCTCGTTTCTACAGGCCTGACCGTGCATACCTTATCAAAGCCACACGGCCATTCGAGCGCCTAAGTCTGGACTTCAAGGGACCCCTTCCCTCTGCCGGCCGTAACGTATACTTCCTCAATATCATCGATGAATATTCCCGCTTCCCCTTCGCCATTCCCTGCCCAGACATGACCAGTGCCACGGTCATCAAGTGTCTCGGTAATCTATTCTGCATGTTTGGCATGCCGAACTACATACACAGCGATAGGGGGACGTCATTCATGAGTGACGAACTGCGCCAGTTCTTGCTCTCAAAGGGGATAGCCACTAGCAGAGCCACTAGCTACAACCCCCGGGGTAATGGGCAAGTGGAAAGGGAGAATGCTACTGTTTGGAAGGCTGTCACGTTAGCCTTAAAGTCAAAAGGCCTTCCGACCTCCCGCTGGCAGGAAGTCCTCCCAGATGTGCTCCACTACATAAGGTCTCTGTTATGTACAGCCACTAACGCTACCCCTCACGAAAAGATGTTCGTTTTCCCCCGGAAATCTACCTCGGGCATATCTCTACCCGCGTGGCTGATGTCTCCGGGGACAGTACTGTTGCGGAAGCAAGTGAGAGGCCATAAAATGGACCCCCTTGTGGAAAAGGTACAGCTCCTCCATGCAAACCCTCAGTACGCCTATATCGAATACTCTGATGGGCGAGAGGACACTGTTTCCATAAAAGACCTCGCTCCCTCGGGGAGCGGAAAGAACGATGAGAGACTACCCGAGGAAGACCTACAACAAAAAGAGACAGGACGCCCAGAGGTATCAATACCCAACTTTAACCTGGAGGACACTGCAGATAACCTGGAAGACACTGCGGAGGCCCGGACAGCGGAGGAACCAGAATCCACTCCCCTAGAGGCACCCCAACCGGCTTTGCGCCGATCACTGAGAACCGCAAAACCTCCTGACAGACTCACTTATACCAACTTTTAAGAAACATCACCCCGATGGACTAAATCTAAAGAAGGCGTGAATGTAATGAAATCTGTTTGTCTTGATCCTGTATTTCCTGTACTCATGTATATTACCCTCCCCCACACGGTGTATAGTTTCACTTCCTCTTTCCTGACTCATTCCTGTGAGCCAGTCGGTGTGTTGAGATGTAGCTCTGATCTTAGTGATTAAAAGCCAACTTGTTAAAGTCTATAACTTCTAGTTTTGTGGTTACTAAAGGCACATCACTGACACACTGTGACACCCGGTCCCAGAGGGGGAATGGAAAGTGTATCTAACGAATTGTGACACCCAGTCCAGAGGGGGAAGGGACAGTGTATTCATTAAAAATGGTCAAGAAGGAGTTAGATATACTTCTTAAGGCTAAAGGGATCAAGGGATATGGTGAGAAGGCAGGGTCTGGGTACTGAATTTGGATGATCAGCCATGATCTCATTGAATGGCGGAGCAGGCTCGAGGGGCCGAATGGCCTACTCCTGCCTCTATCTTCTATGTTTCTATGTTTCTATGTAAGACACTGTGATCACTGTATCACAGTATGGTATGGCAGCTGTAGCTACTATGACCGGAAAGCCCTGCAGCGGGTAGTCAAAACTGCCCAACGCATTACCGGCACCCGGCTACCAACCATAGAGCACATATACCAGAAACGCTGTCTACGGAGGTCACGGTCCATCATCAAAGACCCTACCCACCCCAGCCACAGTCTGTTCGCCCTCCTGCCATCTGGGAGACGCTACAGATGCATTCGCACACGTACGACCAGATTTAGGAACAGCTTCTTTCCCAGGGCTGTCATCCTACTGAACTCCACAAATAAACTCTAAAGCCTGCACATCTGCCAATGCACTTTATTATGGTTATATTTATGTTAATATACTACAAGCCAAATGTATGTTGAATGTTTAAATGTCTTAATCCAAATGTACACTCTCGGGAGCCGCAAGCCGACATTTCGTTGTACTGCACTTGTGCACTAACAATGACAATAAAAGTTGATTTGATTTGATTTGATTTGATTTGATTTGATACCCGGTCCCAGAGGGGGAAAGGACAGTGTATCAAACACACTGGGACAACCGGTCCCTGAGGGGGAAAGGACAATGTATCTGACACACTGTGACACCCGGTCCCAGAGGGGGACAGACAGTGTATCTAACACATTGAGACACCCGGTCCCAGAGGGGTAAAGGACAGTGTATCTAACACACTGCGACATCCGGTCCCAGAGGGGGAAGGGACATTGTATCTAACGCACTGTGACAGCTGGTCCCAGAGGGGGAAAGAACAGTATATCTAACACACTGTCACATAAAGACCCAGAGGGGGAAAGGAGAGTGTATCTAACACACTGTGACACCCGGTCCCAGAGGGGGAAAGGACAGTGTATCTAACACACTGTGACACCCAGTCCCAGAGGGGGAAAAGACAGTGTATCTAACACACTGTGACACCCGGTCCCAGAGGGGGAAAGGACAGTGTATCTAACACACTGTGACACCCGGTCCCAGAAGGGGAAAAGACAGTGTATCTAACGCACTATGTCACCCGGTCCCAGAGGGGAAAGGACAGTGTATATTACACACTATGTTATCCGGTCTCAGAGTGGGATAGAACATTGTATCTAACGCACTGTGATACCTGGTGCCAGAGGGGGAAAGGGCAGTGTATCTAGCACACTGTGACACCCGGTCCCAGAGGGGAAAGGACAGTGTATCTAACGCACTGTGACACCCAGTCCCAGAGAGGAAAGGACAGTGTATCTAACGCACTGTGACACCCGGTCCTAGAGGGGGAAACAACAGTGTATCTAACGCAGTGTGACACACGGTCTCAGAGGGGGAAGGGACATTGTATGTAATGCACTGTGACACCCGGTCCCAGAGGGGGAAAGAACAGTATATATAACACACTGTGTCATAAAGACCGAGAGGGGGAAAGGACAGTGTATCTAACACACTGTGACACCCGGTGACAGAGGTGGAAACGACCATGTATCTAACGCACTGTGACACCCAGTCCCAGAGGGGGAAAGGATAGTGTATCTAACGCATGGTGACACCCGGTCCCAGTGGGAGTAAGGACAGTCTATCTAACACATTGGGACACCCGGTCCCAGATGGAGAAAGGACAGTGTATCTAACGCACTGTGACACCCGGTCCTAGAGGGGGAAAGGACAGTGTATGTAACACAGTGTGACACCCGGTCCCAGAGGGGGAAAGTGTAAAGTCTGTGTGTTCTAGTTGTAATTAATAACACACAGACTACAAGATTAAAGTTCAACAGGTCTTTACTGGTTGGAGGTCAGGACTATACTAAATACAATCTTACTACACAGTGCTTATATACCGGTGGTCACCACCGGTATTACGTATACAGCAGCCAGAGAAATTAGTACATCTCTTAAGGTGGAACAGGCTTAAGTTCTCTTAAGGTGGAACAGGTTACATACACCACAATCCTCCCTTTTTAGCTTAATAGTCATATCCCCATTTAACATAACATAATAACATATATACATATATAACTTCAGGTATAAACAGTTCAAAGGTTCAGTCTCTCAGGAGGCCTTCTGATTCGGTCTGGATAACGCCTTTCAGTGGTCTCTGATTCTTGTTGCTGAGGTGACTCTTCTTGTTGGTTTCCTATGTATTGGACGTCATCATCAGGTACAGTCCCTGCCGAGGTAGATGCTTCAGGTTCATTAACGTCTTCCACAGTTGTCTCTGTCGCAACCATGGGTTCGACCCTTGCTCTTGATTCTACCAGTTGATCCGCATGACGCCTTATCACATTGTTACCAATATCTACTGTGTACATCAGAGGTCCTTGTCTGGCCCGAATTGTTCCGGACTGCCATTTTTCGTTTCCATAGCCCCTTGCCAACACTGGTTGTCCTACTTCGAAACTTCGAGTGGACTTGTTATTAATATGCCGGAACGTTTTTTTTCCACTTCCCTCCGCACATTTGGTTTTAACAAGTCCAACCTGGACCGCAACCTCCTGTTATAAAACATCATGGCAGGACTTTGGTTAGTCACTGCATGAGCGGCGTTTCGATACGCCATTAGGAAATTGTCCACCTTGTGCTGTAGCGGAATCTGATCATCGTTCATGGCCTTTATTGCCTTTTTGAATGTTTGGACAAATCTCTCGGCCAACCCGTTTGTCGCTGGATGATATGGGGCAGAGGTATAATGTTTCACCCCATTCTTCTTTAAGAATTTTTGGAATTCTTCCGACACGAACTGTGGTCCGTTGTCCGAACAGATCTGTTCTGGCAATCCGTTCCTTGTGAATATTGTTCTTAACACCGCAATTGTCTTTTCTGAAGTAGTGGTATTCATCTTGATCACTTCTGGCCATTTGGAATGTGCGTCCACCGCAATTAGGAACATGGAGTCCATGAATGGACCAGCAAAGTCAATATGTACGCGTTGCCATGGGGCTGAAGGCCATTCCCATGGGTGTAGTGGTGCGATCGGAGGTGCATTTTGCACTTTTTGGCACCCAGCGCAGCTTTTCGTCAACTCCTCTATCTGTTGGTCAATACCCGGCCACCATACATAAGCCCTAGCAAGACTTTTCATCTTAACTCCCCCCAGATGACCTTCATGCAGTTCTTTTAGAACTCTTTCCCTTAACTTGGGAGGAATAATCACTCTTGTCCCGTACATCAAAGTACCATGGCAGACGGACAGCTGGTCTCGCCTTGCCGAGAATGCCGGTAACAGAGGATCACCATGTGTTGGCCATCCTTTCACTGTCACCTCGTAGACTCTGGACAGTGTCGGTCGTTCCTGGTTTCTCTTTCAATACTTGCATTGGTGACTGGTAAACACTCGATGATGGTCGAATGAAATAACTCAACAGGGTCAACTTTCGTCGTCTCTTCTTCTTCAGGTAACGGCAGGCGCGACAGCCCATCAGCATTGCCATGCTGCTTTGTACCTTTGAATTCTATTTCATATTGATGTGCCCCTAGGAAAAGGGACCATCTCTGGAGTCGCTGTGCTGTCATCACCGAAACACCCTTCTTAGGGTTAAAAATGGATACCAACGGCTGATGGTCTGTCAGAAGTGTGAATTTTTGGCCCTGCAGGTAATGATTAAACTTCTTCACTCCCCATACAAGGCTGAGAGCCTCCCTATCGATCTGCGCATAGTTGCGCTCAGCGGAGGTCAATGATCTGGATGCAAACGCGACTGGCCTTTCCGTGCCATTTGGCAACTTGTGTGAGAGTACTGCCCCAATACCATATGGAGAAGCATCACAAGCCAACCGAATAGGCAGTGTCGGGTTGAAGTGAGCCAACACTTCCTCTGAGGTGATCAATTCTTTGCTTTTGCGAAATGCCTTCTTACAGTTTTCGCTCCATTCCCATGGTACCCCCTTCTGTAAAAGAGCATTTAGCGGGTGCAGTACCGTGGATAGATTTGGTAGAAATTTATGGTAATAGTTAATCAATCCTAGAAACGACCTCAACTGGGATACATTATCCGGAGCGGGAGCCTTTACAACTGCCTCTATCTTGTCAGGAGACTTATGAAGCCCCTCCCGGTCAATGACATGACCACAGTACGAGATCCGCTTCTGGAAGAACTCACATTTCTGCCGATTAACTCTAAGTCCATACTCTTTCAGTCTGTTGAGCACCAGTTCCAAGTTTGCGAGGTGTTCTTCATCACCATCACCTGTAATCAGAATATCTACCAGGTAACATTGTGTGCCTGGAATTCCCTGTAATACCTGCTCCATGGCCCTCTGCCAAATTGCTGGAGCCGATGCCACTCCAAAAACCAGCCTATTGTACCGGTACAAACCTCGATGCGTGTTGATCGTGAGGTATTGGCGTGACTCTTCTTCAACCTCCATCTGCAAGTACGCCTGCGCCAGGTCTATCTTGGTGAAGTGCTTCCCGCCAGACAACGAAGCAAAAATATCCTCAATCCGCGGAAGCGGATACTGCACCGTGTGAAGCACCGGATTAACAGTGATTTTGAAATCTCCACAGATGCGAACCTTCCCTGGTTCTCCTGGCTTGTTGCTCGAAGGACGTTACATAACGGGAACAATGGGCATAGCCCACTCACTCCAGTCTACCTTAGACAGTACACCTGAACGTTCTAGCGCTTCCAGTTCCGCTTCTACAGTAGGTCGTATTGCATAGGGTACCGGTCTGGCTTTAAAACATTTTGGGTGTGCATGTTCATCAATCTTGATGTTTGCCGTAATTCCTCTCAGTGTTCCCAGTCCCTGCTGGAACACCTCTTTAGCATCATCCAATATTCTGGACAATCGTTTAGGTTTGACATCTGTTTCCCCGGAATCTACCGTTAGTGCCTTCAAGGAGTGCCAGTCCATATTCATTTTCCTAATAGACTCCCGTCCCAGTAGTGGTGGACCTCCTTCAGGTAGCACATATAAGTCCATTACTTGGCTTTCTTCACCCTTGTGGACCACCTTTACCTCTATCTTTCCGATGGGGTACACTCTTTGCCCCGTGTATGTTTTCAATATAATCTCCGTATCCCGTAGGGGAATATGTTGGAATAACCTTTTGTAATCTTTCTTATTCATGACCGTCAATGCCGATCCAGTGTCCAATTCCATCTTTACTTGGACTCCTGCTATCTGAAAGGTGACCCAAATTGCCTGGAGATCTGCATCCTTACCAACGTTGTGTACTCTTAAGCTACCCAGTTCATTACTGCTAGCGTCTGAATCTGACTTCTGTTCGGTCGAACTGTTCTTTGTCACCTTGTGTACCTTTATGTATTTTCCTTGCGGTGACTTTTTGTTGCTGGTCTTCTTTCCTGACTGGCATACTTTTGCTATGTGGCCAAGCCTGCCACACGTTCTGCATTCTTGGTTTTTAAACCAACACTGGTTCTGATCGTGCGTTGTCTTTCCGCAACGATAACATTTTACAGTACTCAAACCCAATTTATTTGTACTGAGTTCCGGTGACCGTAGCTGCATTACTGCCGTGCCTCTCGCTGCGGCTTTGTGTGCTGCTGCCATAGTGACCGCTTTCTCAAGCGTCAGCTCATTCTCCTCGAGCAATCGCTTTTGTGTATCTTCTTTTAATAAACCACACACAAATTTATCTCGTAGCGCCTCTGTCAGTCTCGTTCCAAATTGACAGTACTTTGCTAGCTTATGCAATTCCATTAAATATTCAGCATTGCTTTCATCCTTCAGCTGCCTTCTGCTGTAAAATTTAAATCGTTCCGCTAGCATCAGCGGCGTGGGGTTTAGGTGATTTTTCAGGACAGTAACAATCTCCTCGAACGTCTTATCCGCCGGTTCATCTGGTGATAAAAGGTGTTTCAATTGCCCGTATGTCTTCGCACCCATTAAGTTTAATAATGTTAGTGCTTTGTCTTCATCTGGGATTTTATTTGCTTTACAATAATTTTGTATGCGTTCTACATACATAGCCCAATCTTCGATGTCGCTATCAAAGGTATTAATGTTCCCATGTTTAGGCATCGTTGCAATTTAGTTTTTTTAAATTTTTTATCCAAGATGGCGGCTTCCGCGCTCTTGTCTTCGTCCTCCACCTACAAAATGGCGGTTTTCCCGCGCTTGGCGGTCTTCACCCATCCCCCGACGCTGTCTCCGCTTCACCGCGGCTCTCGCGCCTTCAGTTGCCCCCAGACGCTGCGCCTTTTTAGCCCGAATGCGGCCCGGCCCTTATCACCAGCCGCGATCGATGTCCCCGCGCTGCGCCTTTTGGCCCGAATGCGGCCCGGCCCTTATCTCCAGTCGCGATCGATCTCACCGCCCTTATTCCTCCGTCTTCCCTCCCCATCTGTACAGCCAACGCAGCCGACTTTCTGGTCGAGTCGCTGCCCGGCTTACCCACTACCGAGGTAGAAAGAAGATAGCTGACAGCCGCTGATGGAGGCTTCGAGTTCAGGATGTCTTCTGCACTCTGGTTTCTCGATGTCTGCCGCGCGACGTGTCTTCCAGCAGGGTGATGAGGGTGGAAGCCTCTCTTCGATGTCCGTTCAGTGGACGAAGCCTCCGTGGATATAACTGCCGCAGGGTAAGAATCTGACTCGTTGCCACTGTAAAGTCTGTGTGTTCTAGTTGTAATTAATAACACACAGACGACAAGATTAAAGTTCAACAGGTCTTTACTGGTTGGAGGTCAGGACTATACTAAATACAATCTTACTACACAGTGCTTATATACCGGTGGTCACCACCGGTATTACGTATACAGCAGCCAGAGAAAGTAGTACATCTCTTAAGGTGGAACAGGCTTAAGTTCTCTTAAGGTGGAACAGGTTACATACACCACAGAAAGGACAGTCTATCTAACGCACTGTGACACCCGGCCCCAGAGGGGGCAAGGACAATGTATCTAACACACTGTGGCAACTGTCCCAGAGGGGGAAATGACAGTGTATCTAATGCACTGTGAGACGCGGTCCCAGATGGAGAAAGGACAGTCTATCTAACGCACTGTGACACCTGGTCAAACAGGGGGAAAGGACTGTGTATCTAACGCAGTGTGACACCTGGTCCAAGAGGAGGAAAGGTCAGTGCATCTAACGCACTGTGACACTCAGTCCCAGAGGGGTAAAGGATAGTGTATCTAACACACTGTGACACCCGGTCCCAGAGGGGGAAATGACATTGTATCTAATGCACTGTGACACCCGGTCCCAGAGGGGAAAGGACAGTGTATATTACACACTATGTTACCCGGTCCCAGAGGGGGAAATAACAGTGTATCTAACGCACTGTGATGCCTGGTGCCAGAGGGGAAAATGACAGTGTATCTAACGCATTGTGACACATAGTCCCAGAGGGGGAAGGGACAGTGTATCTAACACACTGCGACACCTGGTCCCAGTGGGGGAACGGACAGTGTATCTAACAAACTGTGACACCCGGTCCCAGATGGGGAAAGGACAGTGTGTCTAATGCACTATGACACCCGGGCCCAGAGGGGGAAAGGACAGTGTATCTAACACACTGAGACACCCAGTCCTAGAGGAGGAAAAGACAGTGTATCAAACACACTGTGACACCCGGTGACAGAGGCGGAAAGGACAGTGTATCTAACACACTGTGACACCCGGTCCCCGAGGGGGAAAGGACAGTGTATCTAACGCACTGTGACACCCGGTCCCAGAGGGGGAAAGGACAGTGTATCTAACGCACTGTGGCACCCGGTCCCAGAGGGGGAAAGGACAGTGTATCTAACACACTGTGACACCCGGTCCCAGAGGGGGAAAGGACACTGTATCTAACGCACTGTGACACCCGGTCCCAGAGGGGGAAAGGACAGTGCATCTAACGCACTGTGACACCTGGTCCCAGAGGGGGAAAGGACAGTGTATCTAATGCACTGTGACACCTGGTCCCCGAGGGGGAAAGGACAGTGTATCTAACACACTGTGACACCCGGTCCCAGAGGGGGAAAGGACAGTGTATCTAACGCACTGTGACACCCGGTCCCAGAGGGGGAAAGGACAGTGTATCTAACGCACTGTGACACCTGGTCCCAGACGGGGAAAGGACAGTGTATCTAACGCACTGTGACACCCGGTCTCAGAGGGGGAAAGGACAGTGTATCTAACGCACTGTGACACCTGGTCCCAGAGGGGGAAAGGACAGTGTATCTAACACACTGTGACACCCGGTCCCAGTGGGGGAAAGGGCAGTGTATCTAACGCACTGTGCCACCTGGTCCCAGACGGGGAAAGGACAGTGTATCTAACGCACTGTGACACACGGTCCCAGAGGGGGAAAGGACAGTGCACCTAACGCACTGTGACACCTGGTCCCAGAGGGGGAAAGGACAGTGTATCTAACGCACTGTGACACCCGGTCCCAGAGGGGGAAAGGACAGTGTATCTAACGCACTGTGACACCTGGTCCCCGAGGGGGAAAGGACAGTGTATCTAACGCACTGTGACACCCGGGCCCAGAGGGGGAAAGGACAGTGTATCTAACGCACTGTGACACCCGGTGACAGAGGCGGAATGGACAGTGTATCTAACGCACTGTGACACCCGGTCCCCGAGGGGGAAAGTACAGTGTATCTAACGCACTGTGACACCCGGTCCCCGAGGGGGAAAGGACAGTGTATCTAACGAATTGTGACACCCAGTTCAGAGGGGGAAGGGACAGTGTATTCATTAAATATGGTCAAGAAGGAGTTAGATATACTTCTTAAGGCTAAAGGGATCAAGGGATATGGTGAGAAGGCAGGGTCTGGGTACTGAATTTGGATGAGCAGCCATGATCTCATTGAATGGCGGAGCAGGCTCGAGGGGCCGAATGGCCTACTCCTGCATCTATCTTCTATGTTTCTATGTAAGACACTGTGATCACTGTATCACAGTATGGTATGGCAGCTGTAGCTACTATGACCGGAAAGCCCTGCAGCGGGTAGTCAAAACTGCCCAACACATTACCGGCACCCGGCTACCGACCATAGAGCACATATACCAGAAACGCTGTCTACGGAGGTCACAGTCCATCATCAAAGACCCTACCCACCCCAGCCACAGTCTGTTCGCCCTCCTGCCATCTGGGAGACGCTACAGATGCATTCGCACACGTACGACCAGATTTAGGAACAGCTTCTTTCCCAGGGCTGTCATCCTACTGAACTCCACAAATAAACTCTAAAGCCTGCACATCTGCCAATGCACTTTATTATGGTTATATTTATGTTAATATACTACAAGCCAAATGTATGTTGAATGTTTAAATGTCTTAATCCAAATGTACACTCTCGGGAGCCGCAAGCCTACATTTCGTTGTACTGCACTTGTGCACTAACAATGACAATAAAAGTTGATTTGATTTGATTTGATTTGATACCCGGTCCCAGAGGTGAAAGGACAGTGTAACTAACACACTGGGACAACCGGTCCCTGAGGGGGAAAGGACAATGTATCTGACACACTGTGACACCCAGTCCCAGAGGGGGACAGGACAGTGTATCTAACACATTGAGACACCCGGTCCCAGAGGGGTAAAGGACAGTGTATCTAACACACTGCGACATCCGGTCCCAGTGGGGGAAGGGACATTGTATCTAACGCACTGTGACAGCTGGTCCCAGAGGGGGAAAGAACAGTATATCTAACACACTGTCACATAAAGACCCAGAGGGGGAAAGGAGAGTGTATCTAACACACTGTGACACCCGGTCCCAGAGGGGGAAAGGACAGTGCATCTAATGCACTGTGACACCTGTTCCCAGAGGGGGAAAGGACAGTGTATCTAACACACTGTGACACCCGGTCCCAGAGGGGGAAAGGACAGTGTATCTAACACACTGTGACACCCGGTCCCAGAGGGGGAAAAGACAGTGGCCTAGAAATTCAGTTGCGTTCGCCAGCCGTTAACGCCATAAGAGGGGTATATTTCCAGCGCTAGGCACTTAGCGCCCGGGCGCAGGCCGATCTGCGCCTACGCCCAAATTCAGTAGACATTTAGCGCCGGCGCAAAGTGTTTGCGCCCGCTCAGCTGCGCGCGCAGCTTATGACGTAATTTCGTCGTGCAACGCTGTTTGTGCGCCCCAAACCGGGAATTCAGTGGCGCCTGCCCAATGTGGGCATGACGCTGTTAAGAACTGTGAAGTGGAACGCAACAGAGGCCCTGTGGGCCTCGGGGAGCGTTAATTAAAGGGCACTTACACTGACCTATAAAGCCCAGCCATTTTGCTGCAATGACTTTACTGCTTTGGATTTCTGGACAGAGACCAAGGAACAGAGCTTACTGATTTGGGACAACATAGGAGAGGTATTTTGGGCTTCTGGCCAGAGCTTTGACATTTGAATCATTGTGATTTCACTGTTTGCAAGTTTATTATGGGGGCTGTATGGGGTTCCAACCCTCAGTTGCAGCATTATGTGTGAAGGGCTCGCAGACGCTGTGTGAGAGGGCCAGCCATGCCTAGACGCAGAGGGGCCATCAGGCGTCGGCAACGTAGGCCTTACCCACTCAGGCAATACCGGCAGCAGGTGTCCTATCTCACCATGACTGCGGCGCATTGTGTTAAGAGGCTGCGCTTCAGAAGGGAGGTGGTTGCAGAGATCTGCCAGCTGCTTCACAGAGATCTGCGTCCACAGCTGATGTGCAGGACGTCTCTCTCGGTGGAAGTGAAGGTCACGGTGGCTCTGGACTTTTATGCAAGTGGCTCCTTCCAAGCCGCTGCTGGGGACATAGCGAACATCTCCCAGTTCGCCGCGCATCGCTGCATCCGGCAGGTCACCGATGCACTTTTCGCGAGGAGACACCAATTCATCTCCTTCCCCATGACCCTAGAGAGGCAGGAGCAGCGTGCAGTCGGATTTGGCAGGATCGCGGACTTCCCCATGGTGCAGGGCGCCATTGACTGCACGCATGTGGCTATGCGGGCACCTATTGACAATGCCGAGGATTACCGCAACCGGAAGGGCTACCATTCCCTCAATGTACAGCTGGTGTGTGACCACAGGCAGCGCATCCTAGCTGTCAATGCCCGCTTTCCAGGAAGCAGCCACGATGCATTTATCCTGCGCCAGACTACTGTGGCTGACATGTTCGAGGCACAGCCTCCACCAAGGGGATGGCTTATTGGGGACAAGGGCTACCCTTTGTGTACATGGCTCATGACCCCGCTCCGCGCGCCCAGGACCCCAGCGGAGGAGGCATACAACGAAAGCCATCAAGCCACAAGGAACATCATAGAGCAAACGATTGGCGTCCTCAAGCAACGGTTCCGCTGCCTGGATCGTTCCGGCGGATCTCTACAGTATTCGCCGGATAGAGTCTCCCAGTTCGTCGTCGTGTGCTGCATGCTGCACAACCTGGCTATCCGCAGGACTCAGGCACTGCCACCTCACGTTGCACCACCACCTCAGGAGGACGAGCAGGAGGACCATGAGGAGGAGGAGGAGGAGGAGGAGGAGTACCAGCCCAGGAGGGAGCCAGAAGGTCCAAGGGCCGTCCGCCGGCGGCTTATTGAATGACACTTCTAGGCCCCCTGTCAGGGAATGGCCTGTGGCAATGAACGCACCTGAATGCAGCCGCTCCGCAAGCCCTCAGCCGGTTAACGCAACAACCACTTGAAACATGACACCTGGACATGCTGAATAAATAAAAAGCTTTATTTTACAAACTCAGGGCCCTTCCCACATGAAACAGAAAAACAGACGAGACCCCCAAAAAACAGTCAAAAACATCTGTCACTCCCACAACCTGGGGAGGAATAACAAAACTTGCCCATCCAATTGGCCTTCATCATCGGCCTTACAAAAATAAGCCCCCCCCTCCACAACACAAACACCCCCATAAAAACAAAAAATGCCTTCATCTTCGGCCTTAACAAAATAAGCCCCCCCCAGAACACAAACACCCCCATATAAAAAAAACCGCTATCACCACACTCTACTGGGTGTGCCGAGAGGGCGAGTCCTTATGCAGGCTTCTCCGGCCCCTGCCCGACCTGCTGCTCCGCCTCAACCTGGGCCCTGTGGGTGTGGCAAGGCTGGGGGAAGGCTCATGAGGGCCACAATGCGTGATAGCAGATGCCCTTGGGGGTCGGCCTAGACGAGGCCCGGCCCGGGAGGGGCCGGCTGCTGACTGCTGCAGCTGTGGCTGGCCAGCATCAGTCTCAGCAGCAGCTCATCGCACCTTGGCTGGGGGAGTGGCAGTGTCGGCTGCACCAATGGGGGCAAGCTGGCTGATGCCAGGCGCGCGCTGTTCGTCAGAGACACTGGCACTCGGCCGGGCTGGCAGTGCAGCAAGCGCAGCAATCTGGTGGAGGCCAGGCCGCTGTGCTGCAGCAGGGCGGCGGGTGCCCTGGTGATGCTTCCGCGCCACAGCGAGTGTGGCAGAAGTGAGTGCCCGAACTGCCCTGGTATGTGCCCGCATCAGATCTGCCAGTGTCTGGGCGGCACCACTCATGGACTCGCGACTCGCGTCCTGCGCTGCCGCGAGTTGCTGGACACCCCTGTCCTGCGCTGCCGCAAGTTGCTGGACACCCCTGTCCTGCGCTGCCGCGAGTTGCTGGACACCCCTGTCGTGTGCTGCCGTGAGTTGCTCGACCCCCCTGGCCTGTGATTCCCCGAAAGCGACCACACTATGAGCCAGGGACTCAATGGCCTGAGGCAACTGTCCCACAACCCCCATGAACACCTTGTGGCGCCGCTCCGACGCCGCGGACATCTCATCAAGGAGGCGCACCTCCTGGGCGAGGACCGTCTCCGGACTGGAGGGCGGACTCTCCCTCTGGGGAGAAGGCCGCCAAGCTGCCCGACCCTTCCCGCGTGCCTCGACCCCACTGGGCCCAGGAACTGCCCTCCCCTGCAACACTTCCCCCCTCTGGGGAGAAGGCCGCCGTGCTGCCCGACCCTTCCCGTGTGCTTCGACCCCACTGGGCCCAGGAGCTACACCCCCCTGCAACACTTCCCCCTGCCTCTCCTCCAGGCCAGACGTCTCTCCTCCATTGCCATCCCCTGGCGCGGATGAGGGTTCCCCCGATGTGCCGCCTTCCTCCTGGTCCTCGTCGCCCTCCTCCTCCAAAGGCCTGGCACTCTGAGCTTCAGGGACCACCTCCTCCTCACCAGCTGAAAGCAGGAAGGCACAAGAGTAGCTTTAGAGTGAGGACAGGGCGTCAGCGAGGGAGGCATGAGTGGTGGCATTATGCGCATTGGTCGGACAGTGGGAAAGGATGTAGATCTGAAGCGCAAGGGCAACGAGAGAGGTCCAACCGGTCATGTCCTTACCAGTGGGTCCCAGTACAGGGTCCGCATCTCCAATGGCAACAGGGCCAGTCACCCGGCCACGCATGAGTCGAGCCACGCTCTCCTCCAGCTCACTGAGCGCCTGGTACTGGGGACGGCCTCCCCCGGTGGCAGACTGGCTCCTCAAATTCCACGCCAGCTTGGCCTGCAAGAGAAAGGACGGCCTCTAAGTACAGTGTGGTGCCCTGTTGCTGTGTGCACTGCCTCCCATGGTCGAATAGCTTGGCCAGTGTGGTGCCCTGTTGCTGTGTGCACTGCCTCCCATGGTCGAATAGCTTGGCCAGTGTGGTGCCCTGTTGCTGTGTGCACTGCCTCCCATGGTCGAATAGCTTGGCCAGTGTGGTGCCCTGTTGCTGTGTGCACTGCCTCCCATGGTCGAATAGCTTGGCCAGTGTGTTAAGTGCAGAAAGTGCTATTGATGATCATGCCAGTGTCATAGCTGCGGGAGGAGGGATGGCCATTAGGCCTTTGAGGTCCCTTTGCCCATAATGTGAGGTGCACATGCAAGGATGAGGAGGACACTGGAAAGGGTACTCACCTTCACCATCCGAGTGAGGTCGTTGTACTTCTTGCGGCATTGGTCCGCACTCCTGGGGACATCGCTGGTGGATGACACCCTGTGGGCGATTTTCTTCCAGGCTCTCCTGTACTGCCTCCTGGGAGCCTTCTTGCCACTGTCCGGGCACAAGATCTCTCTTTTCTTTTCCACACCATTAACCAGCACCCTCAAAGCATGCTCTGAGAAGCGCTGCACTCGTTCACGGGCCTTCTCCATGGCTTCAGGCGCTATTTGGGTCCACCAGCAGTGCTGAGGCCTAGCTGCAGGGCTCCACTATGCAGGACGTGGCAGCAGTCAAAGTCGACCCTTCCCCCTTTAAGAGCTGGCCGGCGTCAGGGTGTCTGCTGTCAATCAAAACATGCCCGCACCTGCGCTGCGCCCGGCCTCGGCGTTATCAGTCCGCATCACCGGCTTAGCGCCGGAAGATAGCAGTGCAACGCCAGTTTCAGCGCTCGCCCAAACTCTTGGCCAAATCTACTGAATTTCGGCGAAGTGGCCTACACTTTCCGGCGGGCGCTAACTTTAGCGACCGCCCGACTTTACCGCCCCAAAAGTGGCCAGACTGAATTTCTAGGCCAAGGCCTTCAGGCTTGTTTTTTTAACACTCTTCCAGCATGTAGAAAGTCCTACAAGAGAGGGGGCGGTACTGGACCTAATTCTAGGGAATGTGGCCGGCCAAGTGGAAAAAGTGCTAGTAGGTGAGCACTTTGGTGATAGTGACCATAATATGGTAAGATTTAAGGTGGTCATGGAAAAGGACAGGGATGGGCCGGAAATAAAGGTTCTAAATTGGGGGAAGGCCGATTTTAATAGGATAAGGCAGGATCTGGCCAAAATGGACTGGGATCAGCTACTTGTAGGAAAATCCGCATCGGAGCAATGGGAGGCTTTCAGAAGGGAGATTGAGATCATACAATGGCAACATGTTCCCGTAAAGGTCAAGGGTGGTTCCAAAAACCACAGGGAACCTTGGATGTCAGGGGATATACGAGAATGGATTAGGAAAAAAAGGAGGGCTTTTGGTAGATACAAAAGGCTAAAGACAGAGGAAGCCCTAGAGGAGTACAAAAAGTGCAGGGGGATACTTAAAAAAGAAATTAGGAGATCAAGGAGGGGCCATGAAATAACACTGGCGAGCAAAATAAAGGAAAATCCGAAGATGTTTTATAAGTATATTAAGGGTAAGAGGATAACTAGGGAAAAAATAGGGCCCATTAGGGACAAAAGTGGCAATCTCTGTGTGGAGCCGGAAGATGTAGGAGGGGTTCTAAATGAATTTTTTGCATCTGTTTTCACTATGGAGAAGGACGATGTAGACATAGAAATAGGGCGGGGGGACTGTGATATGCTCGAACATATTAACATCGAGAGGGAGGAGGTATTGGCGGTTTTAGCTGGCCTAAAAATGGATAAATCCCCAGGTCCGGATGAAATGTATCCCAGGCTGCTGTGTGAGGCAAAGGAGGAGATTGCGGGGGCTCTAACACATATATTCAGGACCTCTCTGGCCACAGGGGATGTGCCAGAGGACTGGAGAACCGCTAATGTAGTACCATTATTCAAGAAGGGTAGTAGGGAAAAACCGGGGAACTACAGGCCAGTGAGCCTAACGTCAGTGGTAGGAAAATTATTGGAAAAAATCCTGAGGGACAAAATTTGTCTCCACTTGGAGAGGCAAGGATTAATCAGGGATAGTCAACATGGCTTTGTCAAGGGAAGATCATGTCTGACTAATTTGATTGAATTTTTTGAGGGGGTGACTAGGTGTGTGGATGAGGGTAACGCAGTGGATGTGGTATACATGGATTTCAGTAAGGCCTTTGATAAAGTCCCGCACAGGAGACTGGTCAAGAAGGTAAGAGCCCATGGAATCCAGGGTGCCTTGGCACATTGGATACAAAACTGGCTTAGTGGCAGAAGGCAGAGGGTGATGGTCGAAGGTTGTTTTTGTGACTGGAAGCCTGTGGCCAGTGGGGTACCACAGGGATCGGTGCTGGGTCCCTTGCTGTTTGTGGTGTACATTAATGACTTGGATATGAATGTAAAGGGTATGATCAGTAAGTTCGCGGATGATACAAAAATTGGTAGGGTGGTAAATAGCGAGGAGGGTAGCCTCAGTCTGCAGGACGATATAGATGGGTTGGTCAGATGGGCGGAACAGTGGCAAATGGAATTTAACCCGGAAAAGTGCGAGGTGATGCACTTTGGGGGGACTAACAAGGCAAAGGAATACACAATGAATGGAAAGACCCTAGGCAAGACGGAGGGTCAGAGGGATCTGGGTGTGCAAGTACACAGATCCCTGAAGGCGGCGGAACAGGTGGATAAGGTGGTAAAAAAGGCATATGGGATACTTGCCTTCATTAGCCGAGGCATTGAATATAAGAGCAAGGAGGTTATGATGGAGCTGTATAAAACACTGGTTAGGCCACAGCTGGAATACTGTGTGCAGTTCTGGTCGCCACACTACAGGAAGGATGTGATCGCGTTAGAGAGGGTGCAGAGGAGGTTCACCAGGATGTTACCAGGGCTGGAGCGCGTCAGCTATGAAGAGAGACTGGGCAGATTGGGTTTGTTTTCCTTGGAGCAGAGGAGGCTGAGGGGGGACATGATTGAGGTGTACAAAATTATGAGGGGCATAGATAGGATGGATGCTGAGGAGCTTTTTCCCTTAGTAGAGGGGTCAATAACTAGGGGGCATAGATTCAAGGTAAAGGGCGGGAGGTTTAGAGGGGATTTGAGAAAGAACTTTTTCACCCAGAGGGTGGTTGGAGTCTGGAACTCACTGCCTGAAAGGGTTGTGGAGGCAGGAACCCTCACAACATTCAAGAAGCATTTGGATGTGCACTTGAAATGCCATAGCATACAAGGCTACGGACCAAATGCTGGAATATGGGATTAGATTAGGCAGGGCTTGATGGCTGGCGCGGACACGATGGGCCGAAGGGCCTCTATCCGTGCTGTATTACTCTATGACTCTATGACCTTATAGAATTATTATTTACTGTGGCCACGTTTGATTTAAGCCGTTGATTTCTCTGACTGCCACTTTTGTTTTTCTCCTTCCTGTCTTTTGCTCCTATCCTTGTTTCCCTTTCCTCTGTCTCCCTGCTCAGGTTCCCAACCCGCTGCCATTTTAGTTTAAACCCTCCCCCAGAGCACTAGCAAACACTCCCCCTAGGACACCGGTCCTGGTCCTGCCCAGGTGCAAGCCGTCTGGTTTGTACTGGTCCCACCTCCCCCAGAACCGGTTCCAATGTCCCAGGAATTTGAATCCCTCCCCCTGGCACCATTCCTCTAGCCACGTATTCATCTGAAATATCCTTCTATTACTACTCTGACTAGCACGTGGCACTGGTAGCAATCCTGAGATTACTACCTTTGAGGTCCTATTTTTAAATTTACTTCCTAACTCCCTATATTCAGCCTTTAGGACCTCATCCCATTTTTTACCTATATCGTTGGTACCTATATGCACTACGACAACTGGCTGTTCACCCTCCCCTTCCAAAATGTTCTGCAGCCGCTCTGAGACATCCTTGACCCTTGCACCAGGGAGGCAACATACCATCCTGGAGTCACGTTTGCGGCCGCAGAAACGCATATCTATTCCCCTTACAATAGAATCCCCTATTACTATAGCTCCTCCACTCTTTTTCCTCCCGTCCTGTGCAGCAGAACCACCCACGGTGCCAGGAAGTTGGCTGCTGCTACCTTCCCCTCATCCCCAGAAGGGGAATGTACAGTGTATCTAATATACTGTGATACACGGACACAGAGGGGGAAAGGAGAGCGTATCTAATTCACTGTGACACGCGGTCTCGGAGGGGTACAGGATAGTGTATCTGAAGTTCTGTGACACCCGGTCCCAGAGGGTTAAATCACAGAAAATCTATCGCACTGTGACACCCGGTCCCAGAGGGGGAAAGGACAGTGTATCTAACACACTGTGACACCCGGTCCCAGAGGGGGAAAGGACAGTGTATCTAACACACTGTGACACCCGGTCCCAGAGGGGGAAAGGACAGTGTATCTAACACACTGTGACCCCCGGTCCCAGAGGGGGAAAGGACAGTGTATCTAACGCACTGTGACACCCGGTCCCAGAGGGAGGGGACAGTGTATCTAACGCTCTGTGACACCCGGTCCCAGAGGAGGAAAGGACAGTGTATCTAACGCACTGTGACACCCGGACCCAGAAGGGGAAAGGACAGTGAATCTAATGCACTGTGACACCTAGTCCCAGAGGGGGAAAGGACAGTGTATCTAATGCACTGTGACACCCGGTCCCTGAGGGGGAAAGGACAGTTTATCTAACACACTGTGACACCTGGTCCCAGAGGGGGAAAGGACAGTGTATCTAATGCACTGTGACACCCGGTCCCAGAGGGGGAAAGGACAGTGTATCTAACACACTGTGACACCCGGTCCCAGAGGGGGAAAGGACAGTGTGTCTAACACACTGTGACACCCTGGTCCCAGAGGAGGAAAGGACAGTGTAGCTAATGCACTGTAACACCCGGTCCCAGAGGGGGAAAGGACAGTGTATCTAACGCACTGTGTCACCCGGTCCCAGAGGGGGAAAGGACAGTGTATCTAACACACTGTGACACCCTGGTCCCAGAGGAGGAAAGGACAGTGTATCTAATGCACTGTGACACCCGGTCCCAGAGGGGGAAAGGACAGTGTATCTAACACACTGTGACACCTGGTCCCAGAGGGGAAAGGACAGTGTATCTAACGCACTGTGACACCCGGTCCCAGAGGGGGAAAGGACAGTGTATCTAACGCACTGTGACACCCGGTCCCAGAGGGGGAAAGGACAGTGTATCTAATACACTGTGACACCCGGTCCCAAAGGGGGAATGGACAGTGTATCTAACGCACTGTGACACCTGGTCCCAGAGGGGGAAAGGACAGTGTATCTAACACACTGTGACACCCTGTCCCAGAGGGTGAAAGGACAGTGTATCTAACACACTGTGACACCCTGTCCCAGAGAGTGAAAGGACAGTGTATCTAACGCACTGTGACACCCGGTCCCAGACGGGGAAAGGACAGTGTATCTAACTCACTGTGACACCCTGTCCCAGAGGGTGAAAGGACAGTGTATCTAACACACTGTGACACCCGGTACCAGAGGGTGAAAGGACAGTGTATCTAACACACTGTGACACCCTGTCCCAGAGGGTGAAAGGACAGTGTATCTAACACACTGTGACACCCTGTCCCAGAGGGTGAAAGGACAGTGTATCTAACACACTGTGACACCCGGTCCCAGAGGGGGAAAGGACAGTGTATCTAACGCGCTGTGACACCTGGTCCCAGAGAGTGAAAGGACTGTGTATCTAATGCACTGTGACACCCGGTCCCAGAGGGGGAAAGGACAGTGTATCTAATGCACTGTGACACCCGGTCCCAGAGGGGGAAAGGACAGTGTATCTAATGCACTGTGACACCCTGTCCCAGAGAGTGAAAGGACTGTGTATCTAACGCACTGTGACACCCGGTCCCAGAGGGGGAAAGGACAGTGTATCTAACACACTGTGACACCCGGTCCCAGAGGGGGAAAGGACAGTGTATCTAACACACTGTGACACCCGGTCCCAGAGGGGGAAAGGACAGCGTATCTAACACACGATGACACCCGGTCCCAGAGGGGGAAAGGTCAGTGTATCTAACACACTGTGACCCCCGGTCCCAGAGGGGGAAAGGACAGTGTATCTAACGCACTGTGACACCCGGTCCCAGAGGGAGGGGACAGTGTATCTAACGCTCTGTGACACCCGGTCCCAGAGGAGGAAAGGACAGTGTATCTAACGCACTGTGACACCCGGACCCAGAAGGGGAAAGGACAGTGAATCTAATGCACTGTGACACCTAGTCCCAGAGGGGGAAAGGACAGTGTATCTAATGCACTGTGACACCCGGTCCCTGAGGGGGAAAGGACAGTTTATCTAACACACTGTGACACCTGGTCCCAGAGGGGGAAAGGACAGTGTATCTAATGCACTGTGACACCCGGTCCCAGAGGGGGAAAGGACAGTGTATCTAACACACTGTGACACCCGGTCCCAGAGGGGGAAAGGACAGTGTGTCTAACACACTGTGACACCCTGGTCCCAGAGGAGGAAAGGACAGTGTAGCTAATGCACTGTAACACCCGGTCCCAGAGGGGGAAAGGACAGTGTATCTAACGCACTGTGTCACCCGGTCCCAGAGGGGGAAAGGACAGTGTATCTAACACACTGTGACACCCTGGTCCCAGAGGAGGAAAGGACAGTGTATCTAATGCACTGTGACACCCGGTCCCAGAGGGGGAAAGGACAGTGTATCTAACACACTGTGACACCTGGTCCCAGAGGGGAAAGGACAGTGTATCTAACGCACTGTGACACCCGGTCCCAGAGGGGGAAAGGACAGTGTATCTAACGCACTGTGACACCCGGTCCCAGAGGGGGAAAGGACAGTGTATCTAATACACTGTGACACCCGGTCCCAAAGGGGGAATGGACAGTGTATCTAACGCACTGTGACACCTGGTCCCAGAGGGGGAAAGGACAGTGTATCTAACACACTGTGACACCCTGTCCCAGAGGGTGAAAGGACAGTGTATCTAACACACTGTGACACCCTGTCCCAGAGAGTGAAAGGACAGTGTATCTAACGCACTGTGACACCCGGTCCCAGACGGGGAAAGGACAGTGTATCTAACTCACTGTGACACCCTGTCCCAGAGGGTGAAAGGACAGTGTATCTAACACACTGTGACACCCGGTACCAGAGGGTGAAAGGACAGTGTATCTAACACACTGTGACACCCTGTCCCAGAGGGTGAAAGGACAGTGTATCTAACACACTGTGACACCCTGTCCCAGAGGGTGAAAGGACAGTGTATCTAACACACTGTGACACCCGGTCCCAGAGGGGGAAAGGACAGTGTATCTAACGCGCTGTGACACCTGGTCCCAGAGAGTGAAAGGACTGTGTATCTAATGCACTGTGACACCCGGTCCCAGAGGGGGAAAGGACAGTGTATCTAATGCACTGTGACACCCGGTCCCAGAGGGGGAAAGGACAGTGTATCTAATGCACTGTGACACCCTGTCCCAGAGAGTGAAAGGACTGTGTATCTAACGCACTGTGACACCCGGTCCCAGAGGGGGAAAGGACAGTGTATCTAACACACTGTGACACCCGGTCCCAGAGGGGGAAAGGACAGTGTATCTAACACACTGTGACACCCGGTCCCAGAGGGGGAAAGGACAGCGTATCTAACACACGATGACACCCGGTCCCAGAGGGGGAAAGGTCAGTGTATCTAACACACTGTGACACCCGGTCCCAGAGGGGGAAAGGACAGTGTATCTAACGCACTGTGACACCCGGTCCCAGAGGGGAAAGGACAGTGTATCTAACACACGGTGACACCCGGTCCCAGAGGGGGAAAGGTCAGTGTATCTAACACACTGTGGCACCCGGTCCCAGAGGGGAAAGGACAGTGTATCTAACACACTGTGACACCCGGTCCCAGAGGGGGAAAGGACAGTGTATCTAACACACTGTGACATCCGGTCCCAGAGGGGGAAAGGACAGTGTATCTAACGCACTGTGACATCCGGTCCCAGAGGGGGAAAGGACAGTGTATCTAACGCACTGTGACACCCGGTCCCAGAGGGGAAAGGACAGTGTATCTAACACACTGTGACACCCGGTCCCAGAGGGAGAAAAGACAATGGGCTTGAATTTCACAGGGCCATGGAGGCGGGAATGGAGGTGTGTGGGGTGTTGAAATTGGAAAAAATGGCAGGCGGGCCCAACCCCGCCTCCATCCTGCCTCCAACCAATTTTCAAGAAATCGTGCGTACTGCTCCCATCTCCGTCTGGCCTCCAAGAGGCGGGATAGACCCTTATGGCCCTTAACAAGCACTAAATTGACTTTATTATCCCATTTTGAAAGGCCTTGGTGATTTTAACCCTTTTCCGACTTGAAGCACGCCTGCTCTGAAACACGACGGTGTAACCTGGCGGGAGCACGATTGGATTGCTGACTATTAGCTGCAGCTCCACCATTAAATAGGATATTTGATCAGCCATCATTTGCAGGTGGCAGGACTTTGTTGTCTCGGGGAACTTTTGGAAGGCATAACCACAGCTGTGGAAGTTTGGAGCCTGACACCCATCTCTAGTGTGACCTCCTGGGAAACCCCTCTCGCCACCTTGACTGAGTGCTTCCTCAACTGAGGCATATACCAAGTAATCCTAAGCCCTCAATGTGGAAGTCCCGTTAGCGAAATGACACATGCCACAACTGCAGCAGTAGCCATCAGATTTTTTATTTACAGTAACCATCTGATGGCTTATTAACATTAAACATCAAATTTCACCCAAGTGACTACCCTTGTGACTATTTGTGCAGTATCTTTCTCTTACACGTGCTCCTACATAGTGCTTCCCCTGTGGCTTCAGCAGATGTGGAGGCCCCTTGCTCAGTTTCTTGCTGCTCCTGTCTCGACACCTTTGGCAGGCGTCCTCTGGGATTGCGAACCTGTGAGGGCTCGCCAACAGTCTGCTGCTACTGCGGCTGAGCAGGGGTTGAGACGCCGATCTCAGTTGGGTGTGGACTCTGGTGGGGCTCTGACCGAGGGCTCTGCAGTGGCATGCAAGTGTGAGCACTTGGAGAGGGGCCCCCACTTCCTTGATGTTTGCCACCAACTTCCCTCTCATGGGTCAGGTCCCCCTCAGCGCTTGCAAGTGGCTTGAGAGCACCTTGCTGCACATCAGGGGTGCCATCGGGACCTGTATCTGCACTGGCAGTCCTACTCAGAAGGACTTCCATGAAGGTCTGGTTTCTCTGTTCAGTGGATGACCATCGCTCCTCCAGAGATGTCATTCTATTCAGAACACTCTCCATGTTTTCTGCACTCTGGTGACTTATCACCTCCATGGAGGTTGCCATCCTTTCCATGGTGATGCGTTCATGCCCCAATGACTCCACAAAGGCTCTGCTCATGTTCGCAATGGACTCCTCCATTCGCTCCACACTCACAGCGACCCTGGAGACAAAACCTGCCAGAGACTCCTGCATCTGTTCCTGGAGTTCCAGCATCGCTGATCTTGTGGATGGACCCAGAGGCAGAGGGTCGACATGCAGCTGAGCCGAGCTGGCAGAGTCCTGCGCCCTCCGACTAGGACGCTCCACTGCTGTCCCTGTTTCCACCATCTGCTGATGCTCACTTGTGAGCTGTGATACACCAGGTGACAACACTACTCTATCTCGCGAAGGTCCCACCGAGGTGCGAGTGTCTGCGCTGGTGCTGGGTGCGCTGAATTCTGCCGACGCTGCGCCCTCAGAGGTTGCAGCTTCCTCTGAGGAGTCTGGATGCTCAGGCTCTTCCTCCTGGCTACTGGGGACGGGTGCTGTCGATGGTCCTGTGGGGGAGTAAAGGAAAGAGCCAGAGATGTGAGGCCAAGGTTACATGCACATTGCATATTGCAGATGATCATAAGTCCATCTGTTAGAGCTTCAGAATCATTATCAGCGACTCATGCAATGTCAATGAGAGAGATGGAAAACTATTCTATCACCAGCTTGCTGTGATGCACCCGTCTGTCTGTCCCCCACTTGCGCATCGTCCTCCACTCCCACGATCTCCAGGACCGCCTCCTCCCAGGGTGTGAGCTGGGCTACTGAGGGTGGCCCTCCTCTTGTCCTCGCTCTTTCCCTCTTATTGTGAGCTCTCTTTTCCTGCAATGAGGGAGACAAGTGGAGTTTGAGTGAGAATGAAGGAGTGAGTGTAGAGAATCCATAGCATAGATGCTTAGAAGGAGACAAAGATGGAGTGAGGTGGCAAGACCAAGGGCCCTCCCTGTGTGTTGTAAGTTGTTTTCATAGCATCACAGTGATAGGGAGTGTGAGGGCTGCATAGTCGAATAGTTAGGTGAATGTGACCATAGAGAGAGAGGGAATGGGTAAGGGTGCATGGATGTCAGTGTCAAGTGGGATGTGGAGGAAGAGATTGCTAAAGCTGAGTGCTGGGGAGGAGAGGCAATGGGGATCAGATTGAGGGTGATGGGAAATTCATACTCACTTTTCCAGTGCGCAGAAGGTCATGAAACCTCTTCCTGCACTGAAGCCAGGTTCTGCGGGTTATCGACAAAGTGTTGATCTCCTGGGCCCCCTGGGCCCACACAGCCTTGGTCTGCTGGGGAGGCTTCTTCCTCCCTGAAGAGGGGAAGAGCACCTCTTTATTGGCTCTTGCTCCCTCCACTAAAGCTTGCAGGGCAACGTCATCAAACCTGGGGGCAGACCTAGGTCTCTCGCTGGTCATTCTGCCTCGAGGTCCCTCTAACATGAAAGGCCAAAAGGTTGGCAGTCTGCAGAAGAAGCAAGGCTTGTTGCAGACCTTAAATGCAGCAGCAATGATGATGTCATCGGAGGCGAGTTTCAGACTGAAAAAAATAATTGGGCCATGGGTTCCCACACGCTGGAACTCAATTGCCCAATTAGGTGAAAATTGCATCAATCTCCCACATCGATTTAGAATCGGGTGGCTAACACGAAAAGCGAATTACACGACCCCAGCCCACCCCAGTAACAAAATCTTGCCCAATGTATCTAACGCACTGAGACACCCGATCCCAGAGGAGGAAAGGACAGTGTATCTAACACACTGTGACAACCAGTCCCAGAGAGGGAAAGGACAGTGTATTTAACACACTGTGATACCCGGTCCCAGAGGGGGAAAGGACAGTGTATCTAATGCACTGTGACACCTGGTCCCAGAGGGGGAAAGGACAGTGTATCTAACGCACTGTGATACTCGGTCCCAGAGGGGGAAAGGACAGTGTATCTAACGCACTGTGACACCTGGTCCCAGAGGGGGAAAGGACAGTGCATCAAACAAACTGTGACACCCAGTCCCAGAGGGGGAAAGGACACTGTATCTAACACACTGTGATACCCGGTCCCAGAGGGGGAAAGGACAGTGTATCTAACGCACTGTGACACCCGGTCCTAGAGGGGGAAAGGACACTGTATCTAACACACTGTGATACCCGGTCCCAGAGGGGGAAAGGACAGTGTATCTAATGCACTGTGTCACCCGGTCCCAGAGGGGGAAAGGACAGTGTATCTAACGCACTGTGACACCTGGTCCCAGAGGGGGAAAGGACAGTGTATCTAACGCACTGTGACACCCGGTCCCAGAGGGGGAAAGGACAGTGTATCTAACACACTGTGACACCCGGTCCCAGAGGGGGAAAGGACAGTGTATCTAACACACTGTGACACCCGGTCCTAGAGGGGGAAAGGACAGTGTATCTAACGCACTGTGACACCCGGTCCCAGAGGGGGAAAGGACTGTGTATCTAACGCACTGTGACACCCGATCCCAGAGGGGGAAAGGAGAGTGTATCTAACACACTGTGACACCCGGTCCCAGAGGGGAAAAGGACAGTGTATCTAACACACTGTGACACCCGGTCCCAGAGGGGGAATGGACAGTGTATCTAACGCACTGTGACACCCAGTCCCAGAGGGAGAAAGGACAGTGTATCTAACACACTGTGACACCCGGTCCCAGAGTGGGAAAGGACAGTGTATCTAACGCACTGTGACACCTAGTCCCAGAGGGGGAAAGGACAGTGTATCTAACGCACTGTGACACCCGGTCCCAGAGGGGGAAAGGACAGTGTATCTAACGCCCTGTGACACCCGGTGCCAGAGGGGGAAAGGACAGTTTGTGGAATGGACTGGGTGAGATCTGCAGACTTCACAGTGTCCGTTACTATTTATTCAAATTTCCATCACGATTGCTAATGGATGTGACAGCAAATTTTAGGGTATGTTTCCTTGTGTCATTTTTCAGTGGTAATTTATTTTCCCCATCCAAATATAATTGACTGCTTTGTCTTGATGAGGCAACACACTCAGATAATCTCCTGCCCCTTAAGTAATATGGAAATAACGGGCATGAATGGAAAATAATTTATCTATGTTCAACAACAAACAGAATGCTTTGCAACCACAGAGTCCGAACTTCATATACACTGTCCCATCAAACACTCCCATGGCAGGTACAGCACGGGTTAGAAACAGAGTAAAGCTCCCTCTACACTGTCCCATCAAACACTCCCAGGGCAGGTACAGCACGGGTTAGATACAGAGTAAAGCTCCCTCTACACTGTCCCATCAAACACTCCCAGGGCAGGTACAGCACGGGGTAGATACAGAGTAAAGCTCCCTCCACACTGTCCCATCAAACACTCCCAGGGCAGGTACAGCACGGGTTAGATACACAGTAAAGCTCCCTCTACACTGTCCCATCAAACACTCCCAGGGCAGGTACAGCACGGGTTAGATACAGAGTAAAGCTCCCTCTACACTGTCCCATCCAGCATTCCCAGGGCAGGTAGCACGGGTTAGATACAGAGTAAAGCTCCCTCTACACTGTCCCATCAAACACTCCCAGGGCAGGTCCAGCACGGGTTAGATACAGAGTAAAGCTCCCTCTACACTGTCCCATCAAACACTCCCAGGGCAGGTACAGCACGGGTTAGATACAGAGTAAAGCTCCCTCTACACTGTCCCATCAAACACTCCCAGGGCAGGTACAGCACGGGTTAGATACAGAGTAAAGCTCCCTCTGCACTGTCCCATCAAACAGTTTCATTCATAGGGGCTGAGCACTCTATCACAAAGTATTTTTTGCCAGAAGTTGGACAGCCAAGTCGCTGTGACCCTGAGCTTCTGCTTGGACCCAGTCAGTTATTAATAAAAACCGCAAAGCGTTATTTTTAGTGGGAGGGACGGCCCTGAATCAGACTTCTCATTTCCCCTAATTTAAATAACTTGAGGAGGTACACACTTTGAGGTGAGAGGAGCATGTCAAGAGAGAGAGAGCAACTAACTGGGTTAATGTACCACTCGGTGTGGGACTGAGCCTCACAGAGACACACACACACACATACAGAGCAGGAAAGGCCCAGACTCCATCCCCGGCCTGTGCTGCTTTAGCTGGTCTCAGCCCTCCCTGACCTCTGACTCTTTCGCTCTGGTGACCTTGTGCCCTCTTGCCCTGACTGGGAGAATTTAGTTAATTGCCCCCATCCTTCACCCTCACGTGGTCTCACTCCCACCCTTCTCTTCCCTTGCCCTTCTCCTCTGCCTCTCCATTTTTGATACTGCACTTTCCACTGACACCCACCGAGTGCCAGGCTTATTTGTTGGTGTGGCTCTCGGGATGTGGGTGTCGCTGGCAAGGCCGGTGTTTATTGCTCATCCCTCGTTGCCCTGAGAAGGTGGCGGTGAGCAGCCTTGTTCACCCGCTGCTGCCCGTGTGGTGAGCTTGACTATTTGACTTGTCTATTCCAGGGCTCTCCTGGCCGGCCTCCCATTTACCACCCGCCGTATACTTGAGCTCATCCAGAACTCTGCTGCCCCGTGTCCTGCCTCGCACCGAGTCCCGTTCCCCCACCACCCCTCTGTGCTCGCTGACCTACATTGGCTCCCGGTCCGGCAACGCCTCGATTTTAAAATTCACCATCCTTGTGTCCAAATCTCTCCATGGCCCTCGCAACCCCCCTCCCCTCCCTATCTCTGTAACCTCTTCCAGCCCTACAACCCTCTGCGAACTCTGAGCTCTTCCAATTCTGGCCTCTTGTGCATCCCCCGATTTCCATCGCTCCACCATTGGCGGCCGTGCCTTCAGCTGCCTGGGCCCGAAGCTCTGGAATTCCCTCCCCAAACCTCTCCGTCTCTCCATCTCTCTCTCCTCCTTCAAACTGACCTCGGTGACCAAGTTTTTGGTCACCTGCCCGAATATTCCCCTTATACGGCTCGGTGTCAAATTTTGTTTGCTGAAGTGCCCTGGGACGTTTTACTACATTAAAGGCGCTATATAAAATGCAAGGTGTTGTTGTGAAGGTTGGTCCTTGATGGTGTTTGAATGACACTGAATTTACAGCACAGGAACAGGCCATTCGGCTCAACTGGGCTGTGCCGGTGTTTATGCTCCACATGAGCCTCCTCCCGCCCCTCTTCATCTCACCTCATCGCCATATCCCTCTATTCCTTTCTCCCTCTTGTGTTTATCTAGCTTCCTCTTAAAAGCATCTACGCCATTCGCCTCAATGTGGTAGTGAATTCCACATTCTCACCACGCTCTGGGTAAAGAAGTTTCTCCTGAATTCCCTATTAGGTTTATCACATGGAATTACATAGGATATACAGCACAGAAACAGGCCGTTCGACCCAACCATGAGTGACTATCTTATATTTATGTGCTCCAGTTTTGGCCCACCCTATCAAACCCTTTCATAATCTTAAAGACCTCTATCAGGTCTCCTCTTATCTAGAGAAAAGAGCCCCAGCCTGTTCAGCTTTTCCTGATACGAAGGAATTCCAGGATATTGACCCAGCGATGATGAAGGAATGGCGATGTATGTCCAAGTCGGGCTTTTGGTGTCAGCTGTGGCTCAGTGGGCAGCCCTCCCTTGCCTCTGAGCCAGAAGGCCGTGGGTTCGAGCTCCCCACACACTCCAGAGACTCGTGCCTATAATCCCAGGCCGACACTCCCCGGTTGCCAGTACTGAGGGAGTTGCTGCGCTGTTGGAGGTTCCGTCTTTCGGATGAGACGTTAAACCCGAGGGCCCCGTCTGCCCTCTCAGGTGGGACGTAAAAGATCCCTCGGACACTATTGAAAGAAGAGCAGACGGGAATTCACTCCGATATTTAATCCCTCAAAGAACAGCACTAAAAAAACAGATGATCTGGTCATTATCACATTGCTGTTTGTGGGATCTTGCTGTGCACAAATTGGCCTCCGCGTTTCCTGCATTGGCTGTGAAGCGCTTTGGGACGTTCTGCGGTTGTGAAAGGTGCTGTATAAATGCACGTCTTTCTTTCCAGTGTGTTGACTTGCAGGGGAACTTGGAGGTGATGGTGTTCCCATGCACCTGCTGCCCTTGTCCTTCGATTGGTAGAGGTCGCGGGTTTGGGAGGTGCTGCCGAAGAAGGCTTGGCGAGTTGCTGCAGTGCATCCTGTAGATGGCACACACTGCAGCCACGGTGCTGGAGGGAGAGGATGCTGAGTGTAGAAGCAGGGAACATGGGAACAGGAGGAAGCCATTCAGCCCCTCGAGCCTGTTCCGCCATTCAATCAGATCATGGCTGATCTGTAGCTCAGCTCCATCTACCGGCCTTTGCTCCAAATCTCTCGATATGCTTACCTAACAAAAATTTATCCATCTGTCTAGAAAGCTCCAATTGACCCCCGGCCTCAACAGCCTTTTGGGGGAGAGAGTTCCAGATTTCCACTGCCCTTTGTGTGGAGAAGTGCTTCCTGACATCACCCCTGAACGGCCTGGCTCTAATTTTAAGGTTCTGCCCCCTTGTTCTGGACTCCCCTCACCAGAGGAAATAGATTCTCTCCATCTACCTGATCAACTCCTTTAATCATCTTAAACACCTCACTTAAATCACCGCTTAATTTTCTATACTGTAGGGAATACAAGCTCAGTCTATGTAATGCAGAAAAGTGTGAAGTGATACATTTTGGTAGAAAGAATGAGGAGAGGACATATAAACTAAATGGTACAATCCTGAAGGGCTGCATGAACAGAGACACCTGGGGATATATGTGCACAAATCGTTGGCAGGACAGGTTGAGAAAGCGGTTAAAAAGACTTACGGGATCCTGGGCTTCATAAGTAGAGGTATAGAGTGCAAAAGCGTGGTAAATATGATGAGCCTTCATAAAACACTGGTTCGGTCCCAACTGGAGTATTGTGTCCAATTCTGGGCGCTGCACTTTAGAAAGGATGTGAAGGCCTTAGCGAAGGCGGAGAAAAGATTTACAAGAATGATTCCAGGAATGAGGGACCTCAGTTACGTGGATAGACTGGAGAAGCTGGGGTTGTTCTTCTTGGACCAGAGACGATTGAGAGGAGATTTGATAGAGGTGTTCAAAATCATGAGGGGTCTAGACAGAGTATATAGAGGGAAACTGTGATTGGCAGAAGGGTCGAGAACCAGAGGACACAGATTTAAGGTGACTGGCAGAAGAACCAAAGGCGACGTAAGAAAAAACTTTTTTACGCAGCGAGTGATTAGGATCTGAAATGCACTGCCTGAAAGGGTGGTTGAGGCAGACTCAATCGCGGCTTTCAAAAGGAAATTGGATAAGTATCTGACGGGAAAAAATTTGCAGGGTTACGGGGAATGGGCGGGGGAGTGGGACTAGCTGAAGTGCTCTTGCAGAGAGCTGGCACGGGCTCGATGGGCCGAATGGCTTCCTTCTGTGCTGTAACCATTCTATGATTCTGTGAAATCTGTCCTCCTAATTTAACCCGTTTAGCCCTGGTATCATTCTGGTGAATCTGCGCTGCACCCCCTCCAAGGCCAATATGTCCTTCCTGGGGGGGGCGGTGCCCAGAACTGAACGCAGTAACTCCAGATGGAGTCAGTCAGCCCAGAGCTTTATCCAAGTGAAGAAATGGACTGCTTTGTCCTGGATGGTGTCGAGCTTCTTGAGTGTTGTTGGAGCTGCACTCATCCAGGCAAGTGGAGAGTAGTCCATCGCACTCCTGACTGGATAAGCTTTGAGGGGTCAGGAGGTGACCAATTGGCAGAATCGTCAAGTCTCACTCCAGAGACCTGAGCACAAAAATCTCGGCCGACACTCCTGAGTGACAGTACTGAGGTGGTGCCATCTTTCGGGATGAGGCGTTAAACCGAGGGCCCCGTCTGCCCTCTCAGGTGGACCCAAAAGATCCCGCGGTCACTATTTCGAAGAAGGACAGGGGAGCTCTCCCCGGTGTCCTGGGGCCAATATTTATCTCTCAATCAACATCACTAAAACAGATTGGCCCAGAAATTCGGGTCTCCACGGGTGAGTACGCACGGGGTAGTCACCCATAAGCCCAATGGAAGCGCCGGTTTCCTGCATGCACTGCGCATGCGCGGGAAACCGGCAGTTCCGTTCCTCTGAAAGAAGGGGTTCAGAGTTTGAATGCGTGCGTGGGAGAGGCTGCGCGTGCGCATCGAACTTACTTTTTTTTTTAAACAGGTTTTCCCGGGAGGGTAAGCCTGCAGAAGTTACACATATAAAAAGCAGTCGCAAGGCCTGCTTTTTACAAGGTAAGTGGTGAATTAATTAAAATTAAAACATTTTTTCCACAGGTTTATTATTTTTAAATACTTTAAAGAAAGTTAAGTTTATTTTTAGCCGTTAGAAAATAAAATTATTTTTTTCAAAAATTTAAATTATTGTTTAAAAGTTATTTCATGTAATTTATAGTTTATTTAAAAAATATGATTAAAAAAAAAATTTATTTGAAGATTTAGTGATGTTTTTGGGCTTGTAGTATTTATAAGTTTGACAGCCCTTTCTGTCAAACTTATGAATGGAGCACTCCCTGCTCCGATTGGCTCCCCATGGCCCACGTGATCCCAGGGGACGCATCGAACTAACTGCGCCCCTGGGATACGCAAGCACTGCGCGCCAGCAGTTGGAGCAGGCCCTGGATCAGAATCCCACGCGGGCCCACAGCTCAACGGCCGGCGCGCAAGGTAAGTGCAGGTCGGGGGCTTACACCCGCGGGAAGCCCCCGACCCGAATTTCTGGGCCAATATCTGGACATTTATCACACTGCTGTTTGTGGGCGCTTGCTGTGCGCAAATTGGCTTCTGCATTTCCTCTAATAGTGACCACACTTCAAAGGTACTTCATTGACTGTGAAGCGCTTTGAGACGTCCTGAGGTTGTGAAAGGTGCGATATAAATGCAAGTAACTAGACTCTCCCCTGCCCTTGCAGTCACAGTGTTAATCTGGGTGGTACGTTTGACCTTCTGGTCGATGGTGACCTGCCCAAGATGTTGATGGTGGGGATTTTGGCGATGGAGATGCCTTTGATGGCCGGGATGAGATGACTGGTGGTTCGAAGGTCACCCGCCCCCTTCTCAACAAAAACATCCCAAGGCGCTTCACAGGAGCGATTATCAAACAAAAATTGACACCGAGCCACATAAGGAGATATTAGGACAGGTGACCAAAAGCTTGGTGTAAGAGGCAGGTTTAAGAAGCGTCTTAAAGGAGAAGAGAGAGGTGGAGAGGCGGAAAAGTTTAGGGAGGGAATTCCAGAGCTTAGGGCCTAGGCAACAGAAGGCACAGCCAGCAATGGTGGAGAGATGAAGATAGGGGATGGGCAAGAGGCCAGAATTGGAGGAGCGCAGAGATCTCAGAGGGTTGTAGGGCTGGAGGTGGTTGCAGAGTGGAGGTGGTGATGCCATGAAGGGATTTGAAAGCAGCGATGAGATTTTCAAAATCGAGGCGTTGCTGGGCTGAGAGCTAAGGTGGGTCAGCGAGCACGGGGGGGGGGGGTGATGGGTGAAGTCCTAACTAGCACCGTCCCGTTCACCCATTGCTCCCTGTGCTCCCTGCCTCCCAGTTAAGCAACGCCGCGATTTTAAAATTCTCATCCTTGTTTTCAAATCCCCCCCCCATGGCCTCACCCCTCCCTATCGGTTGTGCGGATGGGCTCATTCCACCCCCACACCCCCCCAGCAGGGGCCAGTCCGATTACAGTGCTCTCCTTTGGTCCCCAACCCGAGGTCATGTGGGCCGTTGTGCACCCCATTCCCCACGCCTCTGCTCCCCCTCCCACTTGCATGTCCAGCTTCTCCTTGTCCTTGCCAGTCCACCCGCCGGCTTGGCGTCATCCTCGCGATCCCACCCGCCACCTTGGTGTCATTGGCAGTACTGAGGGAGCACCGCACTGTCGGAGGGACAGTACGGAGGGAGCGCTCCACCGTCGGAGGAGCAGTACTGAGGGAGCGCTGCACCGGCGGAGGAGCAGTACTGAGGGAGCGCTGCACCGTCGGAGGAGCAGTACTGAGGGAGCGCTGCACCGTCGGAGGAGCAGTACTGAGGGAGCGCTGCACCGTCGGAGGAGCAGTACTGAGGGAGCGCTGCACCGTCGGAGGAGCAGTACTGAGGGAGCGCTGCACCGTCGGAGGAGCAGTACTGAGGGAGCGCTGCACCGTCGGAGGAGCAGTACTGAGGGAGCGCTGCACCGTCGGAGGAGCAGTACTGAGGGAGCGCTGCACCGTCGGAGGAGCAGTACTGAGGGAGCGCTGCACCGTCGGAGGAGCAGTACTGAGGGAGCGCTGCACCGTCGGAGGAACAGTACTGAGGGAGCGCTGCACCGTCGGAGGAGCAGTACTGAGGGAGCGCTGCACCGTCGGAGGAGCAGTACTGAGGGAGCGCTGCACCGTCGGAGGAGCAGTACTGAGGGAGCGCCGCACTGGCGGAGGAGCAGTACTGAGGGAGCACCGCACTGTCGGAGGGGCAGTACTGAGGGAGCGCTGCACCATCGGAGGAGCAGTACTGAGGGAGCGCTGCACCGGTGGAGGAGCAGTACTGAGGGAGCGCTGCACTGTCGGAGAGGCAGTACTGAGGGAGCGCTGCACTGTCGGAGGGGCAGTACTGAGGGAGCACTGCACCATTGGAGGGGCAGTACTGAGGGAGCGATGCACCATTGGAGGAGCAGTACTGAGGGAGCGCTGCACTGTCGGAGGGCCAGTACTGAGGGAGCGCCGCACTGTTGGAGGGGCAGTACTGAGGGAGGGCTGCACTGTCAGAGGAGCAGTACTGAGGGAGCGCTGTACAGTCAGGAGGTGCCGTTTTTCGGATGGTACGTTAAACCCGAGGGCCCCGTCTGCCTGGATGTAATAGATCCCACGGCCACTATTGGGAAAAATGCAGGGTAGTTCTCACCAGTGTCCTGGGGCCAATGTTTATACCTCAATCAACATCACTAAAACAGATGATCTGGTCATCATCACATTGCTGTTTGTGGGATCTTGCTGTGCACAACTTGGCTGCCACGTTTCCCACATTACAACAGTGACTGCACTTCAAAAGTCTTTCAGTGGCTGTGAAGTGCTTTGGGACGGCTTGAGGTTGTGAAAGGCGCTGTAGAAAGGCAAGTCTTTTCTTTCTAGTGTGTTGACTTGGAGGGGAACCTGGAGGTGGTGGTGTTCCCGTGTGCCTGCTGCCCTTGTCCTTTGGAGGTGCGGTCTTGCATTCACACCTGGGCAGATCAGCTAATATAGAAAAACATAGAAAATAGGAGCAGGAGGAGTAGGCCATTCGGTCCCTCTAGCCTGCCCCACCATTTAATGAGATCATGCCTGATCATCCAAATTCAGTACCCTGTCCCTGCTTTCTCCCCATATCCCTTGATCCCTTTAGCCTTAAGAAATATATCCAACTCCTTCTTGAATATATTTAATGAATTGGCCTCAACTACCTTCTGTGGTAGAGAATTCCACAGGCTCACCACTCTCTGGGTAAAGAAATTTCTCCTCATCTCAGTCCTAAATGGCTTACTCCTTATCCTTAGACTGTGGCCCCTGATTCTGGACTCGCCCGCCAGCGGGAACATCCTTCCTGCATCTAGTCTGTCTAGTCCTTTTAGAACTTTCTAAGTTTCAAATGGAGTTGGAATGGTTTAATTTTAATGGAACCTGGGCCTTTCCTGCTGTGTGTGTGTGTGTGGGGCTCAGTACACTCCCCCCGCCAATCCCGAACACACCTTGTGTCATACAACAACATAAGAACATAAGAAATAGGAGCAGGAGTAGGCCAATCGGCCCCTCGAGCCTGCTCCGCCATTCAGTAAGATCATGGCTGATCTGATCCTAACCGCCAATCTACTATCACAGAACCATCTCCTGAATCTAACAGAATTAGACACACAAAATAGGAGCAGGATCAGGCTACACGGCCCCTGGGCCCGCTCCGCTACCCACAGGGCCATGACCGATCCGAACCTACTCATGTCCAAATTCCTGCCCGCGCCCCGTAACGCTTAATTCCCTTTACTTCTAGGAAACTGTCTATTTCTGTTTTAAATTTATGTAATGATGTAGCTTCTACAGCTTTTTGGGGCAGCATATTCCATGGACCTACCACCCTCTGAGTGAAGTAGTTCCTCCTCATCTCAGTTTTGAAAGAGCAGCCCCTTATTCTAAGACTATGCCCCCTAGTTCTAGTTTCACCCATCATCGGGAACATCCTCCCCACATCCACCCGATCCAACCCCTTCACAATCTTATATAATTCAATAAGATCGCCTCTCATTCTTCTGAACTCCAATGAGTAGAGTCCCAATCTACTCAACCTCTCCTCATATGTCCATCCCCTCATCCCCGGGATTAACCGAGTGAACCTTCTTTGTACTGACTCGAGAGCAAGTATGTCCTTTCTTAAGTATGGACGCCAAAACTGTATGCAGTATTCCAGGTGCGGTCTCACCAATACCTTGTACAACTGAAGCAATACCTCCCTATTTTTATATTCTATCCCCCTAGCAATGAAAGCCAACATTCCATTGGCCTTCTTAATCACTTGCTGCACCTGCATACTAACCTTTTGAGTTTCGTGCACCAGGACCCCCAGATCCCTTTGTATTTCAGTACTTTCCAGTTTCTTGCCATTAAGATAATAACTTGCTCTACGATTTTTCCTGCCAAAGTGCATAACCTCACACTTTCCAGTATTGTATTCCATCTGCCAAATCTCTGCCCACTTACTTAGCCTGTCTATGTCCCCTTGCAGGTTTTTTATGTCCTCCTCACTCACTACTTTCCCTCCCATCTTAGTATCATCTGCAAACTTTGATATGTTACACTCGGTCCCCTCCTCCAAATCGTTAATATAGATTGTAAAGAGTTGGGGACCCAGCACTGACCCCTGCGAACACCACTAGTTACTGATTGCCAGTCTGAGAATGAACCATTTATCCCAACTCTCTGCTTTCTGTTAGATAGCCAATCCTCTATCCATGCCAGAATATTACCCCCAATCCCGTGATTTTTTATCTTAAGCAATAATCTTTTGTGTGGCACCTTGTCAAATGCCTTTTGGAAGTCTAAATACACTACGTCCACTGGTTCCCCTCAACCCATGCCTAAACCCGACAATCAGATACACGGTATGGTCACCGGTCAGTTTTGAGCACCAGGCTACTTGGAGGTGCCAGGCATTCCAATGAGACGTTAAACCGAGGCTGTCCTCCCAGAAGGACAGAAAGGATCCCACAGCCACTATTGCAAAAAGAGCCCGGGGGTAGGGGGGAGTTCTCGCCCGGTGTCCTGGGCCCAACATTCCTCCCTCATCAAACACCACCAATAAAAAAAAACGCTCACTGCTGTTTGTGGGATCTTGCTGTGCTCAACTCCGTGGCCACCATTGCCTGCAAAACCAAGACCAACTGCCCTTCAATTTGTCACATTGGAGGCGTTCCTCAGATGGTACCCTCTGATCGGGGATTCAGAATTCCCAAGTAGGGCCCTAGGGCTGAGGATCGAGGGGTATGAAGAAGGAAATAGATACTGCCTGCTGGTTTGTAGATCAATTGCAACTTAATCTCAAGAAGTCTGCCATCCAAAAAAGTGGACGTTGTGCTGCAGTTTGCAACCATCTTCAGCCAGAAGTGCAGAGTAGATGATCCATATTGGCGTACTCCCGAGGTCCCCACAATCACAGAAGTCAGTCTTCAGCCAATTTGATTCACTCCCTGTGATATCAAGAAACGGTTGAGCGCACTGGATACAGCAAAGGCTGTGGGCCCTGACAACATCCCGGCTGTCGTGCTGAAGACTTGTGCTCCAGAACTAGCCGGGCCTCTAGCCAAGCTGTTCCAGTACAGCTACAACACCGGCATCTATCCAACAATGTGAAAATGTGCCCAGGTATGTCCTGTCCACAAAAAGCAGGACAAATCCAACCCAGCCAATTACCGCCCCATCAGTCTACTCTCAATCATCAGCAAAGTGATGGAAGGTGTCATCGACAGTGCTATCAAGCAGCACTTACTCACCAATAACCTGCTCACTGATGCCCAGTTTGGGTTCCGCCAAGACCACTCGGCTCCCGACCTCATTACAGCCTTGGACCAAACATGGACAAAGGAGCTGAATTCCAGAGGTGAGATGAGAGTGACTGCCCTTGACATCAAGGCAGCATTTGACCGAGTGTGGCATCAAGGAGCCCTAATAAAATTGAAGTCAATGGGAATCGGGGGGGGTAACGCTCCACTGGCTGGAGTCACACCGATCACAAAGGAAGATGGTTGTGGTGGTTGAAGGTCAATCATCACAGCCCCAGAACATCACTGCAGGAGTTCCTCAGGACAGTGCCCTAGGCCCAACCATCTTCAGCTGCTTCATCAATGACCTTCCTTCCAACATAAGGTCAGAAATGGGGATTTTCGCTGATGACTGCAATGCTCAGCACCATTCACAACTCCTCAGTTAATGAAGCAGTCCATGCCCGCATGCAACAAGACCTGGACGACGTTCAGGCTTGGGCTGATAAGTGGCAGGTACCATTCGCGCCACAGAAGTGCCAGGCAATGACTATCTCCAACAAGTGAGAGTCTAACCACCTTCCCATGACATTCAATGGCATTACCATCACTGAATCCCCCACCATCAACATCCTGGGGTCACCATTGACAACAAGCTTAACTGGGCCAGCCAGTTAAATACTGTGGCAACAAGAGCAGGTCAGAGGCTAGGTACTCTGCGGCGAGTATCTCACCTCCGGACTCCCCAAAGCCTTTCCACCATCTACAAGGCACAAGTAAGGAGTGTGATGACTCTCCACTTGCCTGGATGAGTGCAGCTCCAACAACAGAAGAAGCTCAACACCATCCAGGACAAAGCAGCCCGCTTGATTGGCACCCCATCCACCACCTTAAACATTCACTCCCTCCACCACTGGCATACCGTAGCTGCAGTGTGTACCATCTACAAGATGCACTGCAGCAACTCGCCAAGGCTTCTTCGGCAGCATCTCCCAAACCCACGACCTCTACCACCTAGAAGAACAAGGGCAGCAGGCGCACTGGAACACCACCACCTCCAAGTTCCCCACCAAGTCACACACTGTGGTAAACCACTGTCATACCTGTCTGTGTCTGTATGTGTATTCCACTAGGTACAGGTCTGGACATGCCTCGGCTGACTCCTCCCACTATTCCAGGTATATAAGTGACTACCTCCCAGTCCCTTAGTATTCTGGACGGGTCGACCACTCGAGACAAGACCTTCATTCTTTAGTTAATAAAAGCCTGATTGTTACTCGCTCAACTTCAGTCTTTTGAGTAATTGATGGCGCATCACACACCATCCTGACTTAGAAGTATATCGCCGATCCTGCATCGCTGGGTCAAATTCCTAGAACTCCCTAACAGCACTGTGGGAGTACCTTCACCACACTGACTGCAGCGGTTCAAGTAGGCAGCTCACCACCACCTTCGCAAGGGCAATTACAGATGGGCAATAAGTGCTGGCCTTGCCAGCGACGCCCACATCCCATAAACCAATAAAAAAAGTTGTACAAAGCTCTGGTTAGACCTCATCTGGAACACTCCATTCAATTCTGGCCATCACACATCAAGTTTATTTTCTTGGAGGGGTGTAGTGCAGAGGTACAGATGAGCCATGATCTTACTGAATGGCGGGAAAGGCTTGAGGGGATGAATAGCCTCCTCCTATCCCATTCCTAAGTTCCTCTAGAATGAAACACCTGGTCCCAGAGGGGGAAAGGACAGTGTAAGGGATATGGGGAAAAAGCAGGGACAGGGTACTGCATTTGGATGATCAGCCATGATCTCATTAAATGGCGGAGCAGGCTCGAGGGGCCGAATGGCCGACTCCTATCTTCTATGTGTAGCTAATGCGCTATGACACCCGGTCACAGATGGGGAAAGGACAGTGTATCTAGCGCACTGTGACACCTGGTCGCAGAGAGGGAAAGGGCAGTGTATCTAACACAGTGACACCCGGTCCCAAAGGGGGAAATGACTGCATCTAACGCACTGTGACACACGGTCAGAGGAGAAAGGACAGTGTATCTAACGCACTGACACCTGGTCCCATTGGGGGAAAGGACAGTGTATCTAACACACTGTGACACCCGGTCCCAGAAGGGGAAAGGACAGTGTATCTAACGCACTGTGACACCCGGTCCCAGAGGGGGAAAGGACAGTGTATCTAACGCACTGTGACACCCAGTCCCAGAGGAGGAAAGGACAGTGCATCTAACGTACTGTGACACCCGGACTGTAACATAGCAATCGCAAGTAGATAGAAATGAGAGCAGCCGGGAAAATGGTGGGTGAACATTTTTATTTCAGCTTAACTTGTGACAGCAAAATAAAAGCACGAAAAAGCTTCGTAACTTCAGAATAGTACGAAAAGAAAAAAAAAAAAATAACCCATAGTTTACACAATAAGTTTACTTGAAACGAACCAAAAATCTAAAATGAAAATCTCTTGAAAGCAAACCGGATTCTTTCAATAATCTGTCCTGGTCGATTTTAAACATCGCTGTTACATGTGTTTTCATTCTCTACAAATTTCCCAGGTGGTGGTGGGGGGGGGGGGGGAGGGGGATGTGGGGAGGCAATCAGCGTCCCATGTTGGGATAAACATCATCCCCGTGGTCCAACTACACACACTCTCACGCACGCGCACACACACACACATGGCTAGGTCTTAAAAATATGTCTATTCAGACTACAGTTTTTATTAATTTTCAATGTTGGTTGTTACTCCTCTCTCGTCTCCCTCCCTTGCAATAACGAGGCAGCAGTTCGATAAAGCTTCCCCACCCCCCCCACTCTTTCCATCCAATTTGATTGCCGTGGACAACATTAGAGGCACCCTGACCAATCGATGGCCGACACCGAACAGGTGGGGGCTCTGCTTAAAGGGGAGGGCACAGGCTGAGGGGGAAAACAGGACAGGGAATCGAATGCACTGTGACAACCGGTCCCAGAGGGGGAAAGGACAGTGTATCTAACGCACTGTGACACCCGGTCCCAGAGAGGGAAAGGAGAGTGTATGTAACACACTGTGACAACCGGTCCCAGAGGGGGAAAGGACAGTGTATCTAATGCACTGTGACACCCGGTCCCAGAGGGGGAAAGGACAGTGTATCTAAGTTGCAATGTTTAGTGAGATGTTGGGTGGACAAGAGAGAGAGAGAGAGAGAGGTTGAAGTCGAACATCCCTGATCCAGGTGTTCGAAGGTGGCCAGGAATTTCCGAAACCCCCTCAGGTCAGATCAGACCACCAGTCAGGTGGCAAAACTAACATCAGCGTTCTGCACAGAATGAAGAGCGAGAGGTTATTCCGAGGCAGGTCTTAAATAAAAACACACACATACACATATACAGGTCGAATTGAAGCCTGCCCCCAACCCAGCCCATCCCCTTCTCGTGGCGTGGGTTTGGATGCAGGAACGCCTCATTTGGGAGAGAGTAGGGGGCGTGGGGGTGGGAGAAGGTAGGGTGATGGGCGAGGGGCTGATGGAAATGGCTGAAAGCGAGATATTTTCAGGGGAGCAGTGGGGGGGGGGGGGGGGGCGGAAAGAGAGGAGAGGAGGGGAGAGCGAGTTTCAAGCAGGACTAGCACCAGCTCCCCTTCGGAAATTACAAATGGGTTGGGGGGGGGGGGGGGCGGGGGTGAAAAGAGGCCTATTGGCTGCAGGTTGCTCCCTCTTATTTCCCCCTCTGCTTTGCATTCCCAGCCTGCTCCTCACACGAGTAAGGAGCTCGATATCCACACTGGAAGAGCAGGACAGGGCCCAGGCACCGAACATGGGGCATTCCCCTTTGCTTCCCCCCTCCTCCCCAAAACACAGGGGTGGGGGTTACAAACTGCCGAGAATGCCCCTCGCACCCACACCCCACACAATAAAATGAAACGGTTAATCGCTTGTGGTATTAGCAGGCCGAGGGATCTCGGGAGAAGTGGGGGGGGGGGGGGGGGGTAAGGAATGGGAGAAGGAGGGTGCAATGCACAGAATGCAGCAACCGGCTGGGGTGGGCGTGCAGGGATAAAAAAAAAGAGATGGAAGGTGAGGAACAGGCGCCCCCTCGGAGTCACACTTGCCCCCAGCCCCAGTGGCCCGGCTCCAGCCCGTTAATCTGATCGCCCGCTGTTCTGGCCGAATTCGATCCAGTGGGAACTTTCAGTCACTGATCTTCCTCACAATAAAACACTCATTTATTCATTTTTTTTGGCGGGGGGGGGGGGGGGGTAACCGGATGGACTTTTTTTCCGTTGCTCTTTATTCATCCGAGGAGGTAAAGAGTTTGTGGGGAGAGAACATCGAGAGGCAGACAGGGCAGGGCAGAGGGTGGGAGAGTTGGAAAGGGAGGGAGAGAGAGAGAGAGAGAGAGAGAGTGTTGATAGGAGACAGAAAGGGAGTGGGAGACAGTGAAACAAGCTGAGAGAGAGAAAGAAAGGAAGGGAGGGAGGAAAAAATGAGGGAACGAGAGTGAGAGAATGAGAAGATTGAGACGAAGAGAGGGAAAGAGAAGTGTCGAGTCCAGTGTGTTGTGCCAGTGTGCTGTGCGCCCGTTGGCACGCTCCCTCGCCTGGGCACAGGGCAGGGCGGGGTGCTCACTGAACAGCCTGCTCGTTGGCACTGCTGCCCGAGTCCTGCGGCTTCATGACGTCCGGGAGCTCAGGCGGGCTGGAGAACGGGTCGATGCGGAGTGCTTCAAACTGGTCATCTGAAGGGGGAAGCAAGGGACAAGAGAGATTTAGAGCAACAAAGCAAGAGCTGGGCCTCCCTCGCCAACATTCCACAACGCGGCACACAGCCAACGAGCTGGCAAAGAGCAGTCGCCGCTGAAATGCAGGCAAACGAGGCAGCCAATTTGCACACAGCAAGATCCCCCCTCAACAACAATGTGGTAATAACCCAATAATCTTTTAATACAACGCACACAGACAGAACACGGAAGGCTCAGGTTCCATTTCCCTCCCTGCCCACTGTCTGAGGCTGAACCAGGCCAGTTGGAACCGCGGCATCCTACTTGACCCAGAACAGTGCTTCCGGCCCCATATCCTCCCCACCACCAAGACCGCCTCCTTTCACCTCTATAACATCGCCAGTCTCCGCCCCTGCCTCAGCTCATCTGCTTCTGAAACTCTCAGCCGTGCCTCTGTTACCCTCCAGATTCGACTATTCCGACGCTCTCCTGTCCGGCCTCCCAGCTTCCACCCTCTGCAAACCTCAGCTCATCCAAAACTCTGCTTCCCCGTGTCCCAACTCGCACCGAGTCCCGTTCACCCTTCACTGCCCCCCCCCCACCCCCCGTGTTCAATGACCGCCACTGGCTCCCGGTTCCACAACGCCTCCAATTTAAAACTCTCATCCTTGTGTTCACTTCCTCCATGGCCTCACCCCCTTCCTATCTCTCTAATCTCCTCCACCCTCCGAGATCTCTGCGCTCCTCCAATTCCAGCCTCTTGCGCATCTCCTGATTTCCATCGCTCCACCGTTGGCGGCCGTGCTTTTAGCTGCCTGGGCTCCAAGCTCTGAAATTCCCTCCCTAAACCTCTCCACCTTTGAGACGCTCCTTAAAAGCGACCTCTTTTGGTCACCTGTCCTAATATCTCATGTGGCTCGGTGTCAAACTTTTGCTAGATTTACGCTCCTGTGAAGAGCCTCGTTACATTTTCCTACGTTAAAGGCACTGTCTAAACACTCCCAGCACAAGGGGCTGTTGGACACAGTTAGCCTTCACGTCTAGGGCCCGGGATTCATGCCAGCCTTGGGAACGGTGGGGTCTGGTCAGGCTGAGACAGAAGAATAGTGTGTTAGCAAGGGGATGAGGGAGCTCATCTAGCCTGTGCTGTATACCCGATGCGCGTGATGCACAGTTCCTTAGAGGTCCCACGCCCGTTAGAAATCTCATCACTCGACGTCACCGTTAATCATTTTGAGGTTGGGGGGGGGGGGGGGGGGTGCGGAAGTGGGATAAAGCACGACCGCGCTTTCAAAGAGCTGGCACAGGCACGGCGGGCTGTGTGGCCTCCTTCTGTGCTGTAAGTCGAGCTGGTCTATGAATTTCCAACACCCCACCCCAGCTTCTGCTAGGTTTTTATTTTGCATGAATTTTGACTACAACAGATGTAGATTAGGAGCCAGAGACAAACAAGGCGAAACCTCATAATCAGCTTTGCATATATCTCCATGAGACCAACAGACACAACATAGCAAGGGGCAGGTTGGAGGCTGTTTATATCACACTAATCGGATTAGAACTGGGCCCCAGAGGGGGAAGGGACAGTGCATCTAACACACGGCAACACCCGGTCCCAGAGGGGGAAAGGACAGTGTATCTAATGCACTGTGACACCCGGTCCCAGAGGGGGAAAGGACAGTGTATCTAACACACTGTGACACCCGGTCCCAGAGGGGGAAAGGACAGTGTATCTAATGCACTGTGACACCCGGTCCCAGAGGGGGAAAGGACAGTGTATCTAACGCACTGTGACACGCGGTCCCAGAGGGGGAAAGGACAGTGTATCTAACGCACTGTGACACCCGGTCCCAGAGGGGGAATGGACAGTGTATCTAATGCACTGTGACACCCGGTCCCAGAGGGGGAAAGGACAGTGTATCTAACGCACTGTGACACCCGGTCCCAGAGGGGGAATGGACAGTGTATCTAATTCACTGTGACACCCGGTCCCAGAGGGGAAAGGACAGTGTATCTAATGCACTGTGACACCCGGTCCCAGAGGGGGAAAGGACAGTGTATCTAACACACTGTGACACGCGGTCCCAGAGGGGGAAAGGACAGTGTATCTAACACACTGTGACACCCGGTCCCAGAGGGGGAAAGGACAGTGTATCTAATGCACTGTGACACCCGGTCCCAGAGGGGGAAAGGACAGTGTATCTAACACACTGTGACACCCGGTCCCAGAGGGGGAAAGGACAGTGTATCTAACGCACTGTGACACCCGGTCCCAGAGGGGGAAAAGGACAGTGTATCTAAAGAGGGGGAAAGGACAGTGTATCTAACGCACTGTGACACCCGGTCCCAGAGGGGGAAAGGACAGTGTATCTAACACACTGTGACACCCGGTCCCAGAGGGGGAAAGGGCAGTGTATCTAACGCACTGTGACACCCGGTCCCAGAGTGGGAAAGGACAGTGTATCTAACGCACTGTGACACCCGGTCCCAGAGGGGGAAAGGACAGTGTATCTAACGCACTGTGACACCCGGTCCCAGAGGGGGAATGGACAGTGTATCTAACACACTGTGACACCCGGTCCCAGAGGGGGAAAGGACAGTGTATCTAACGCACTGTGACACCCGGTCCCAGAGGGGAAAAGGACAGTGTATCTAACACACTGTGACACCCGGTCCCAGAGGGGGAAAGGACAGTGTATCTAATGCACTGTGACACCCGGTCCCAGAGAAGGGGGGGGGGGGGGGGGAAAAGGACAAAAGAACATAAGAAATAGGAGCAGGAGTCGGCCATTTGGCCCCTCGAGCCTGCTCCGCCATTCAATAAGATCATGGCTGATTTTCTACCTCAACTCGTTTCCTGCACTATCCCCATAGCCCTTGATTCCCTTAATATTTAAAGTCGATCGATCTCTGCCTTGAATATACTCAACGACTGAGCCTCCACAGCTCTCTGGGGTAGAGAATTCCAAAAAAAATTCTCCTCATCTCAATCCTAAATAGCCGACCCCTTATTCTGAGACTGTGACCCCTGGTTCTAGACTCCCCAGCCAGGGGAAACATCCTCCCTGCATCTATCCTGTCAAGCCCTGTAAGAATTTTATATGTTTCAGAGATCACCTCTTATTCTTCTAAACTCAAGAATATAGGCCTAGTCTACTCAATCTCTCCTCAAAGGACAGTCCCCCCCCATCCCAGGTACCAGTCTGGTGAAACTTTGTTGCACTCCCTCTTTAGGTAAGGAGGCCAAAACTGCACACAATACTCCAGGTGTGGTCTCACCAGGGCCCTATATAATTGCAGTAAGATGTCTTTACTCTTATACTCAAATTCTCTTGTAATAAAGGCCAACATACCATTTGCTTTCCTAATTGCTTGCTGTACCTGCAGGTTAACTTCCAGTGATTCGTGTATAAGGACACCCAGGTCCCTCTGAACACTAACATTTCTCAGTCTCTCACCATTTAAAAACTACTCTGCTTTTCTATTTTTCCTACCAAAGTGGATTACTTCACATTTCTCCACATTATATTTAATTTGCCATGTTCTTGCCCACTCACTTAGCCTCTCTATATCCCCTTGAAGCCTCCTTACATCCTCCTCACAACTTACATTCCCACCCAGCTTTGTATCATCAGCAAACTTGGATATATTACCTTTGGTCCCCTCATCCAAATCATTGATGTAGATTGTGACTAGCTGAGGCCCCAGCACTGATCCTTGCGGTACCCCACTAGTTACAGGCTGCCAACCCGAAAATGACCAGATTATTCCTACTCTCTGTTTTCTGTCCGTTAACCAATCCTCAATCCATGCTAGTGTATTACCCCCAATCCCATGAGCCCTAATTTTGTTTAATAACCTCTTGTGTGGCACCTTATCGAATGCCTTCTGAAAATCCAAATACACCACACCCCCCTTATCTATTCTGCTAGTTACAACCTCAAAAAACTCCAACAGATTTGTCAAACACGATTCCCCTTTCATAAACACGAGTTGACTCTGCCTAATCCTATTATTATTTCCTAAGTGCCCTGTTATCACGTCCTTAATAATAGATTCCAGCATTTTCCCTGCTATTGATGTCAGGCTAACTGGTCTGTAGTTCCCCGTTTTCTCTCTCCCTCCTTTCTTAGAAGGTTACATTTGCTACCTTCCAATCCGCGGGAATCTATGGAATTTTGGAAAATGACAACCAATGCATCCACCATCTCTATAGCCATCTCTTTCAAAACCCGAGGATGTCGGCCATCAGGTCCAGGGGATTTATCAGCTTTCAGCAGTAGTATTTTTTAAAAACTAATGCTAATTTCTTTCTGTTCCTCATTCTCACTAGAGCCTTGGTTCAACACTATTTCTGGGAAGTTTTTTGCATCTTCTTCCGTGAAGACAGATACAAAGTATTTGTTTAATTTCTCCGCCATTTCCTTATTCCCCATTATAATTTCTCCGGTCTCGGCCTGTAAGGGACCCAGAATTACTTTCGCTAATCTTTTCCTTTTTACATACCTATAGAAGCTTTTACTGTCTGTTTTTATGTCTCTCGCTAGTTTACTCTCATATTCTATTTTCCCTTTCTGCATCACTTTCTTGGTCCTCCTTTGTGAACTCTAAAACCCTCCCAATCCTCAGGCTTACTACTCTTTCTGGCAACATTATATGCCTCTTCCTTTGATTTAATACGATCTTTAACATCTCTTGTTAGCCACGGTTGGACCACTTTTCCTGTGGTGTTTCTGCACCTTAAAAGAATGTATATTCCTTAAATGCTAGCCATTGCTTGTCTTTTAATGTAGTTCCCAATCTACCTTAGCCAACTCGTCCCTCATACCTACGTAGTTTGCTTTGTTTAGATTTAAGACCCTAGTTTCGGATTTAACTAAAGCACTTTGACTAATCTAATTGAATTTTTTGATGAAGTAACAGAGAAGATTGATGAAGGGAATACAACGGATGTTGTCTACACGGGTTTTCAGAAGGCGTTTGACAAAGCACCACATAGAAAGCTGGTTAACAAAATTGAGGCTCATGGAACAAGTGGGTCAGTGGCAGCTTGGATAAGGAATTGGCTTAAGGACAGAAAACAGCGAGTTGTGGTAAATGGCTGTTTTTCAGACTGGAGGATGGTAGACAGTGGTGTTCCCCAAGGGTCAGTGCTGGGGCCACTGCTTTTTTTGATATATATAAATGACCTGGATATTGGAATAGAGAGTAGAATTTCTAAATTTGCCGATGACACCAATGGGTCAGGTCAAAGCTCTGCAGTCCTGCCACATCCAGCTGTGAATGGTGGTGGACCATTAAACTACTAATGGGAGAAGGCTCCATGAATATCCCCATCCTCAAAGATGGTGGAGCCCAGCACGTGAGTGCAAAAGACAAGGCTGAAGCATTTGCAACCATCTTCAGCCAGAAGTGCAGAGTGGATGATCCATATTGGTCTCCTCCTGAGGTGCCCACCATCACAGAAGCCAGTCTTCAGCCAATTTGATTCACTCCACATGATATCAAGAAACAGCTCAGCGCACTGGATACAGCAACGGCTGTGGGCCCCGACAACATCCCGGCTGTCGTGCTGAAGACTTGCGCTCCAGAACTAGCCGCGCCTCTAGCTAAGCTGTTCCAGTACAGCTACAATACTGGCATCTATCTGACAATGTGGAAAACTGCCAAGGTATGTCCTGCCCACAAAAAGCAGGACAAATCCAATCTGGCCAATTACCACCCCATCAGTCTACTCTCAATCATTAGCAAAGTAATGGAAGGTGTCGTCAACAGTGCTATCAATCGGCACTTACTCACCAATAACCTGCTCATTATTGCCCAGTTTGGGTTCTGCCAAGACCACTCGGCTCCAGGCCTCATTACAGCCTTGGTCCAAACATGGACAAAGAAGCTGAATTCCGGAGGTGAGGTGAAAGTGACTGCCCTTGACATCAAGTCAGCAGTTGACCCGAGTGTGGCATCAAGGAGCCCTAGTAAAACTGAAGTCAATGGGAATCGGGGTGAAAACTTTCCACTGGCCGGAGTCATACCTAGCACAAAGGAAGATGGTTGTGGTGATTGAAGGTCAATCATCACAGCCCCAGGACATCGCTGCAGGAGTTCCTCAGGGCAGTGTACTAGGCCCAACCATCTTCAGCTGCTTCATCAATGACCTTCCCTCCAACAGGTGGTCAAAAATGGGGATGTTCGCCGATGACTGCACAGTGTTCAGTGCCATTCACAATTCCTCAGATAATGAAGCAGTCCATGCCTGCATGCAACAAGACCTGGACGACGTTCAGGCTTGGGCTGATAAGTGGCAGGTAACATTCGCACCACACAAGTGCCAGGCAATGACTATCTCCAACAAGTGAGTCTAACCACCTCCCCTTGACATTCAAAGGCATTACCATCGCCGAATCCCCCACCATCAACATCCTGGGGGGGTCACCATTGACCAGAAACTTAACTGGACCAGCCACATAAATACTGTGGCAACAAGAGCAGGTCAGAGGCTGGATATTCTGCAGCGAGTGTCTCACCTCCTGACTCCCCAAAGCCTTTCCACCATCTACAAGGCACAAGTCAGGAGTGTGATGGAATACTCTCCACTTGCCTGGATGAGTGCAGCTCCAACAACACTCGAGAAGCTCGACACCATCCAGGACAAAGCAGCCTCCTTGATTGGCACCCCGTCCACCACCTTGGCGACGCCCCGATCCCATGAACGTATAAAAAAAAATCTAAAATAGCCTGTTCCCTCGTTGGTTCCTCAACATACTGATCTAGAAAACTATCTTGCATACATTCCATGAATTTGTCCTCCACACTATTACTGCAAATTTGGTTTGCCCAGTCTATATGTAGATTAAAGTCCCCCATGATTACTGTATTACCCCCGTTACATGCGCCTCTAATTTCCTGACTTATACTCTGCCCTACATTACAACTACTGTTTGGGGGCCTATAAATAACTCCCACCAATGTTTTCTGACACTTGCTGTTTCTTAGCTCCACCCAAACTGATTCTACTTCTCGATTTTCAGAGCCAAGATCCTCTCTCTCTACCGTCTTTATCCCAGCCTTTATTTTCAGGGCTACCCCCGCCGCCTTTTCCATTTTGCCACTCTTTTCTAAAAGTTAAGTATCCTGGAATATTTAGTTCCCAACTGTGGCCACTTGGCAACCACGTCTCCGTCATGGCGATTAGATCGAACCTGTTCATTTCTCTCTGCTATTAATTCATCTATTTTGTTGCGAATGCTTCGCGCAGATATAGTGCCTTTAGCTTTGACTTATTTCTATTTTTCCCTGATGTCACCTTTGTCACTGATGCCTTATTACCTTTGTTACTCTGTCCCTTCCTGACCCACCCTGCTTATTTTTACCCAAAACTCTACTCTGCTCTAGAGCCTTGAAACTTCTCTCACTGCTTTTAAATTTACTCTTTCCTGAATCCTCCCACCCCCATCATTAGTGTATCTAACGCACTGTGGCACACGGCCCCAGAGGAAGAAAGAACAGTGTATCTAACACACTGTGACACCCGGTCCCAGAGGGGGAAAGGACAGTGTATCTAACGCACTGTGACACCCGGTCCCAGAGGGGGAAAGGACAGTGTATCTAACACACTGTGACACCCGGTCCCAGAGGGGGAAAGGACAGTGTATCTAACACACTGTGACACCCGGTCCCAGAGGGGGAAAGGACAGTGTATCTAACGCACTGTGACACCCGGTCCCAGAGGGGGAAAGGACAGTGTATCTAACACACTGTGACACCCGGTCCCAGAGGGGGAAAGGACAGTGTATCTAACACACTGTGACACCCGGTCCCAGAGGGGGAAAGGACAGTGTATCTAACACACTGTGACACCCGGCCCCAGAGGAAGAAAGAACAGTGTATCTAACACACTGTGACACCCGGTCCCAGAGGGGGAAAGGACAGTGTATCTAACGCACTGTGACACCCGGTCCCAGAGGGGGAAAGGACAGTGTATCTAACACACTGTGACACCCGGTCCCAGAGGGGGAAAGGACAGTGTATCTAACGCACTGTGGCACACGGCCCCAGAGGAAGAAAGAACAGTGTATCTAACACACTGTGACACCCGGTCCCAGAGGGGGAAAGGACAGTGTATCTAACACACTGTGACACCCGGTCCCAGAGGGGGAAAGGACAGTGTATCTAACGCACTGTGACACCCGGTCCCAGAGGGGGAAAGGACAGTGTATCTAATGCACTGTGACACACGGCCCCAGAGGGGGAAAGGACAGTGTATCTAACGCACTGTGACACCCAGTCCCAGAGGGGGAAAGGACAGTGTATCTAACGCACTGTGACACCCGGTCCCAGAGGGGGAAAGGACAGTGTATCTAACGCACTGTGACACCCGGTCCCAGAGGGGGAAAGGACAGTGTATCTAACGCACTGTGGCACACGGCCCCAGAGGGGGAAAGGACAGTGTATCTAACGCACTGTGACACCCGGTCCCAGAGGGGGAAAGGACAGTGTATCTAACACACTGTGACACCCGGTCCCAGAGGGGGAAAGGACAGTGTATCTAACACACTGTGACACCCGGTCCCAGAGGGGAAAGGACAGTGTATCTAACGCACTGTGACACCCGGTCCCAGAGGGGGAAAGGACAGTGTATCTAACACACTGTGACACCCAGTCCCAGAGGGGAAAGGACAGTGTATCTAACACACTGTGACACCCGGTCCCAGAGGGGGAAAGGACAGTGTATCTAACGCACTGTGACACCCGGTCCCAGAGGGGGAAAGGACAGTGTATCTAACACACTGTGACACCCGGTCCCAGAGGGGAAAGGACAGTGTATCTAATGCATTGTGACACCTGGTCCCAGAGGGGGAAAGGACAGTGTATCTAACACACTGTGACACCCGGTCCCAGAGGGGGAAAGGACAGTGTATCTAACGCACTGTGACACCCGGTCCCAGAGGGGGAAAGGACAGTGTATCTAACACACTGTGACACCCGGTCCCAGAGGGGGAATGGACAGTGTATCTAACACACTGACACCCGGTCCCAGAGGGGGAAAGGACAGTGTATCTAACGCACTGTGACACCCGGTCCCAGAGGGGGAAAGGACAGTGTATCTAACGCACTGTGACACCCGGTCCCAGAGGGGGAAAGGACAGTGTATCTAACACACTGTGACACCCAGTCCCAGAGGGGAAAGGACAGTGTATCTAACACACTGGGACACCCGGTCCCAGAGGGGGAAAGGACAGTGTATCTAACACACTGTGACACCCGGTCCCAGAGGGGGAAAGGACAGTGTATCTGACACACTGTGACACCCGGTCCCAGAGGGGGAAAGGACAGTGTATCTAACGCACTGTGACACCCGGTCCCAGAGGGGGAAAGGACAGTGTATCTAACACACTGACACCCAGTCCCAGAGGGGAAAGGACAGTGTATCTAACACACTGGGACACCCGGTCCCAGAGGGGGAAAGGACAGTGTATCTAACACACTGTGACACCCGGTCCCAGAGGGGGAAAGGACAGTGTATCTAACGCACTGTGACACCCGGTCCCAGAGGGGGAAAGGACAGTGTATCTAACACACTGTGACACCCGGTCCCAGAGGGGGAAAGGACAGTGTATCTAACACACTGTGACACCCGGTCCCAGAGGGGAAAGGACAGTGTATCTAACGCACTGTGACACCTGGTCCCAGAGGGGGAAAGGACAGTGAATCAAATGCATTGTGACACCTGGTCCCAGAGGGGGAAAGGACAGTGTATCTAACACACTGTGACACCCGGTCCCAGAGGGGGAAAGGACAGTGTATCTAATGCATTGTGACACCCGGTCCCAGAGGGGGAAAGGACAGTGTATCTAACACACTGTGACACCCGGTCCCAGAGGGGGAAAGGACAGTGTATCTAACGCACTGTGACACCCGGTCCCAGAGGGGGAAAGGACAGTGTATCTAACACACTGTGACACCCGGTCCCAGAGGGGGAATGGACAGTGTATCTAACGCACTGTGACACCCGGTCCCAGAGGGGGAAAGGACAGTGTATCTAACGCACTGTGACACCCGGTCCCAGGGGGGGAAAGGACAGTGTATCTAACACACTGTGACACCCGGTCCCAGAGGGGGAAGGACAGTGTATCTAATGCACTGTGACACCCGGTCCCAGAGGGGGAAAGGACAGTGTATCTAACACACTGTGAAACCCGGTCCCAGAGGGGGAAAGGACAGTGTATCTAACACACTGTGACACCCGGTCCCAGAGGGGGAAAGGACAGTTTATCTAACATACTGTGACACCCGGTCCCAGAGGGGGAAAGGACAGTGTATCTAACGCACTGTGACACCCAGTCCCAGAGGGGGAAAGGACAGTGTATCTAACGCACTGTGACACCCGGTCCCAGAGGGAAAAAGGACAGTGTATCTTACACACTGACACTCGGTCCCAGAGAGGGAAAGGACAGTGTATCTAACGCACTGTGACACTCGGACCCAGAGGGGGAAAGGACAGTGTATCTAACACAATGTGACACCCGGTCCCAGAGTAGGAAAGGGCAGTGTATCTAACGCACTGAGACACCCGGTCCGAGAGGGGGAAAGGACAGTGTATCTAACACAGGGAGGGATCAGTAGGTGACAGTCACCTTCTCCTCCCTCGAGCCAGCCCTGCAGGCTGGAGCTGTCGGTCGAGCTGAAACATATTCTGCTCTCCTCACCACTTCCTCTCGCTGTGTTGCTTTGCGGCCACGTGCTGCGTATGCCGATCGGGACAGGATGTGGCTGGGCTTGAACGGCAACATCAGCTCTGCTCCGCACTATCGCAGTCACACCAGCATTCACTCCCCCCTCCCCCACCCTCAGCCCAGCACTGAGGTTATGGGCTCCACCGGCACCAGTTGTCCGGTGTCTCACTGTGGCATCACATGGTGGTGGGGGGGGGGGGGGGGGGGGGCGGCGGCAGGAAACGAGAAGTGTTACTGTATCGGTGATAGGGAGCAGCTACCCTTACTGATTTTTGCCCTCTCTAACACAGGCATTCAGCCAAAAGTGCCCTCCTCGCATCCCCCTCTCCCCCACAGGCAGCACTCGGCCAGGCACTGAAGCCTGGGCCTTTCCTGCTGTGTGTAGCTCAGTCAGACATTTTTGCGTGAAAGATTAAGCTGTGATCAGGTCGCTGGTTAAAGTCTGTCTGAGTGATTAATGTCGGCTCGGAGTCCCAGCTAACAGTGCAAGGTACCCTGTGAGGGTGGCGGGGGGGGGGGGGGCGGTTCCGGTTCCAGGAGCTAAACAAAGCAATTCCAGGTGGTCACTCAAGAGACCGACATTTAAATGGAAAAAGATGCAAAACGCACGGTTTTCTCGCATGCCTACGCCCAGCCAACTCCCCAACAGCCCTGCTCATTTGCAAATCAAACTAGTCACCGAGATCACTTTCTCTGTCCTTGCTCGCAACTGTTGCTCAGCACTGTCGCTCTCTCGTAAAAGCTTACCCCACCCGCATGAATAGCTAGGCCATTGCAAGGCTCCCTCACTGACTGCGTTCGGACCACAGGTGTCAGTCAGCATCTCGGTCGCCTCCTAGTCAGAAGGTCGTGGGTTCGAGCCTGATAATCCCAGGTCAACACTCTCCGATTGCCAGTACTGAGGGCGCGCCACACTGTCGGAGGGGCAGTACTGAGGGAGCGCAGCACTGTCGGAGGGGAAGTACTGAGGGAGCACAGCACTGTGCGAGGGGCAGTACTGAGGGAGCGCTGCACTGTCGGGAGGGGCAGTACTGAGGGAGCGCAGCACTGTGCGAGGGGCAGTACTGAGGGAGCGCTGCACTGTCGGGAGGGGCAGTACTGAGGGAGCGCAGCACTGTGCGAGGGGCAGTACTGAGGGAGCGCAGCACTGTGCGAGGGGCAGTACTGAGGGAGCGCAGCACTGTGCGAGGGGCAGTACTGAGGGAGCGCAGCACTGTGCGAGGGGCAGTACTGAGGGAGCGCAGCACTGTGCGAGGGGCAGTACTGAGGGAGCGCAGCACTGTGCGAGGGGCAGTACTGAGGGAGCGCAGCACTGTGCGAGGGGCAGTACTGAGGGAGCGCAGCACTGTGCGAGGGGCAGTACTGAGGGAGCGCAGCACTGTGCGAGGGGCAGTACTGAGGGAGCGCAGCACTGTGCGAGGGGCAGTACTGAGGGAGCGCAGCACTGTGCGAGGGGCAGTACTGAGGGAGCGCAGCACTGTGCGAGGGGCAGTACTGAGGGAGCGCAGCACTGTGCGAGGGGCAGTACTGAGGGAGCGCAGCACTGTGCGAGGGGCAGTACTGAGGGAGCGCAGCACTGTGCGAGGGGCAGTACTGAGGGAGCGCAGCACTGTGCGAGGGGCAGTACTGAGGGAGCGCAGCACTGTGCGAGGGGCAGTACTGAGGGAGCGCAGCACTGTGCGAGGGGCAGTACTGAGGGAGCGCAGCACTGTGCGAGGGGCAGTACTGAGGGAGCGCAGCACTGTGCGAGGGGCAGTACTGAGGGAGCGCAGCACTGTGCGAGGGGCAGTACTGAGGGAGCGCAGCACTGTGCGAGGGGCAGTACTGAGGGAGCGCAGCACTGTGCGAGGGGCAGTACTGAGGGAGCGCAGCACTGTGCGAGGGGCAGTACTGAGGGAGCGCAGCACTGTGCGAGGGGCAGTACTGAGGGAGCGCAGCACTGTGCGAGGCGCAGTACTGAGGGAGCGCAGCACTGTGCGAGGGGCAGTACTGAGGGAGCGCAGCACTGTGCGAGGGGCAGTACTGAGGGAGCGCTGCACTGTGCGAGGGGCAGTACTGAGGGAGCGCTGCACTGTCGGAGGGGCAGTACTGAGGGAGCGTTGCACTGTCGGAGGGGCAGTACTGAGGGAGCGCTGCACTGTCGGAGGGGCAGTATTGAGGGAGCGCTGCACTGTCGGAGGGGCAGTACTGAGGGAGCGCTGCACTGTCGGAGGGACAGTACTGAGGGAGCGCTGCACTGTCGGAGGGGCAGTACTGAGGGAGCGCTGCACTGTCGGAGGGGCCGTCTTTCGAACGAGACAGCGAGAGAGAGAGAGAGAGACAGAGACTCAATTGCTACTTGGCCCTAAACAGACAATACAACATGGCTGAATACCTGACCATGGTAAAGGATAGCAAAGCGAGAAAAACCTTGACAATGTGCAGACTTAGTGAACATAGCCTGGCCATCGAAAAAGGCAGACACAGACAGACCCGGCTGCCAAGAGAGGACAGGATATGCTCTCACTGCAGTCAGGGAGTGGTGGAGACAGAGATGCACTTCCTCACAGCTTGTGGAAAATATCAGGGCATCAGGGAGAATTTCTACCCAAAATTCACAAAAATATGCCCTGAATTCAGAAATTTGAATGACGACCAAAGACTCCCATACCTACTAGGGGAACAGAGAAACTGTGTAACCTTTGCGGCACACTATGTTACAGCTTGCCATAAACAGAGGGACAACCATTAAATCTAAGAAAAGAGTATATACAAATTATACGAATGTATATTTATACACTCAGGGATATATCTGTTTATACACTGTATGGATAGATCTGCGTTTATATGTTCAACCATAAATGTTTTTCGATGCTTTGGCAACATAAGATGTACCTTGTCATGCCAATAAAGCGATTTGAATTGAATTGAATTGAAATTGAGACAGAGAGAGAGAGAGACAGAGACAGAGACAGAGACAGAGAGAGAGAGAGAGAGAGAGAGAGACAGAGACAGAGACAGAGAGAGAGAGAGAGAGAGAGACAGAGAGAGAGAGATCAAAGAACTCCGTACTCAACTAAACAAAACGAAGGAGACCGTAGAAAGGCTCAGCAGGCAACACAAACCTCTTAAGGTCCAAAAACCTGAGGACACAAAAACAACACACACAAGGACACAGAACCCGCCGGATGCCACCCCACACGAAGACACACCGAAAGCCACAAACCCCGCTCCAACCAGCCCTCAGTCGAATCATGCCCAGACTACTGCTACCCAGTCCTCACACACAGGAACACAAAAACCGACAGATACCCCCCCAAACGAGGACACACCGAAAGCCCCAAACCCCGCTCCTGCCACACAACATATCCCAGAAACCCAGCCAACAACCAGCCACCAGGCGAGTCCTACCCAGACTACTGTTACCCAGTCTGAAAAACCAGCCCCTCAGGCGGCCCTGCTGACCGACTCCAACGGAAAGTTCCTGGACCCCCAGAGGCTGTTCCCAGACCACCAAGTCCTGAAAAAATGGTGCAGCAACACAGACCAAGCAATGAAGATCCTGAACAAAGAATCCCTTGGAAGCCCCAAATGGATTGTGATCCACACAGGCACGAACGACCTACGCACCCTACAGGAAGGCACTGCTAGGGCGGTGAGCAGGATGGCGGAAAAGGCCAGCAGGGAATTCCCCGAGGCGCGGATCGTGATCTCCACACTACTGCCCAGAAAGGACACCCCAGCCTATATAATCCACAACACCAACAGGGAGATCGACACGAGATGTTCTGTCCTCCCCAACGTCTCCCTGGCCCATCATCCAAACATCAACACAAGGGAGATCTATGACGAAATACATCTACTCAAACAGCGGATGTGGGTCTTCGCAAGAAACCTCATAAACACTGCCAAAAGACGCAGCCCTCCCACCCCCTCTACCATTGGGAGCCCAAACAGGACCACCAATGTCCCCCACCCCCCATTACAAAACCAACAACAGAACCGTGCTTTTATACCTGACCCAAGACCCCCCTCTAGACCACAGACTGTAGACCAAGAACTGAGAAAGATCATGACGATGCTGAACAGCCTGATAGAAAGCCGGAGAAATTATTAATATTGTTATTTATCATTATTGATCAGTATTATTACTATTATTAGATAGATATATGTGCATGCCTCATGAAATTTATACTAAATCATCATTTAGCATTATAGAAAATAGTGTTTCCACACTCATCCCACAAAATAGTTCCATTTTATTTCGTTTTATTGAACTATATAAATGCGTTCTTTCCACATAAGCGGCTGGAATATCCAGGGCCTCCGCTCCTCAACTTTTGGGATGAAGAGTACAGACCCTGAATTCCTAAAAGCTATAAAAGACATTGATATAATTGTGTTAACAGAAACATGGTGCCAAAAGGACGTGCCGACCCACTGTCCTCCAATGTACCATGAAATCATTGTGCCCTCAGTAAAGAACACTAAAACACGCAAGGGCAGAACCTCCGGGGGAATATTGGTGTGGTATAAGGGAGAACTGGACAAACACATCTCACCGGTAAAACAGGGAAAATCACACGTATGGCTAAAACTAGATAAAAATATAGGAATAGCAAAAAAAGATGTTTACTTATGTGCGATCTACATACCTCCAATAGAATCGCCATATTTCGAAGAGGAGTTATTTGATACTCTCCACATGGAAATCAGCCATTTCCAGGCCCAAGGAAAGGTGATAATATGTGGGGACCTAAATGCAAGGACCGGTTGTGAACCTGACTTCATAGACCCACAGGGAAACAACCATGTGTTTGGCCAGACCCCTTTAGATGTCACACCAGCCATCGCAAATCGGAACAACCTTGATCGTGAAATAAATAAAAGCGGTAGGGAGGTAGTGCAACTCTGCCGAGCCTTAGGCCTGTACATAGTTAACGGTAGGTTCAGAGGGGACTCCCTAGGGAGACTCACATACTCCTCAAATCTTGGGTCTAGTGTGGTGGACTATACAATCACTGACCTGGACCCCTGCGATATCAACTCATTCACTGTCAGGCAGCAATCCCCCCTCTCAGACCATAACCAAATAAATATGTACCTTAAACTTTCTGCCCAAACTACAGACACGAAAAAGGAACACAGTAAGCTACATAAAATAAACCAGACATACAGATGGGCCCCAGACAGTGGAGATAAATTCATCACAGCACTAAAGTCACCTGATCTCACAAGTAAAATATCAAAATTTAAAGAAAACCCATACGAGATCACCAGAGATGGTGTAAACATGGCCATAGAGGATATAAATATGATCTTCCATGAGGCAGCTGTAAAAGCCGACCTTGTGAAACAGAAGAGGAAGCGTCACAAAAGACAAAATAAAAATAAGAAATGGTTTGACCACGAATGCAAAAATGCCAGAAAAGACCTGAGAAAAATATCAAACCAAAAGCATCGCCAACCAAACAATCCGGACCTACGTACTAGATGCAATGAAACCCTCAAAAGATATAAACACACCATTAGGAACAAAACACAAAACTATACCCACAAAATACTCGAAGAAATTGAAAACTCCACCAATCCAAAACAATTCTGGGAAATGTGGAATAACCTGAGTACAACACAATTGCAAGCATTACCAATCCAAGATGGCGACATCTGGAGAACACATTTTGAAAACCTCTACAAAGACATCCCAATAAACAAAACAAACCCAAGTCAACATCAGGTCACAGAAAAACTCCACACATTTGAAGCAACAATTAAAGACAACCAAAACCCTCTAGACTCCCCAATCACATGGAAAGAACTGGCCACAAAAACAAAATCTCTCCACCTAAAGAAAGCCTGTGGCCCAGACAACATCAAAAATGAAATGCTCAAGTTCAGCAATATGGAGATGCAGGGTGCGGTACTCAAATTATTCAACATCATATTACGTTCAGGCTGTTTTCCCGATATCTGGTGCCAAGGACTAATCTCCCCCATATATAAAAGTGGAAACAAATCAGACCCAAATAACTACCGCGGCATCTGTGTCAACAGTTGTCTAGCGAAGTTATTCTGCAGTATTCTAAATAGTAGATTACTTGATTTTTCTTAACAAACATAATATCCTCAGAAAAAACCAAATAGGCTTTCTTCCAAAACACCGCACCGCCGACCATATCTATACCCTTCACACCCTCATTGAAAAACATATACACCAAACAAAAAATGGGAAAATATTCGCCTGTTTCATCGACTTCAAGAAAGCCTTTGACTCTATATGGCACGAAGGGCTCTATTATAAACTTCTTCAGTGTGGAATAGGGGGCAAAGTCTATGACCTTATTAAATCAATGTATCTAAAAAACAAATGCGGGGTCAAAATTGGAGACAAACGCACCGATTTCTTCACCCAGAGAAGAGGCGTCCGGCAGGGCTGCAATTTGAGCCCGACCCTGTTCAACATATACATAAATGAATTAGCAGACATGCTGGAGCAAAGCGAGTCACCAGGTCTCCGTCTCCTGGATGGAGAAGTGAAATCCCTGTTCTATGTGGACGACCTGGTTCTGCTGTCTCCCACAGAACAGGGATTACAGCAACAACTAGACCTACTCGACAAATACTGCCAAAATTGGGCTCTAACAGTAAATCTAAAGAAAACCAACATCATGATTTTTCAAAAAAGGCCCAGATGTCAGGAAAACAAATACCAGTTTACCCTCAGTGATACCACTATAGGACACACTATGAGCTACACCTACCTTGGTCTAACTATTACAGCATCAGGGAGCTTCAGCATAGCAGTGAATGCACTAAAAGAAAAAGCACGAAGAGCCCTATATGCAATAAAAAGAAAATTCTACAACATCCAAATCCCAATCAAAATCTGGCTCAAAATATTTGACAGCATAATCCTGCCCATTGCACTGTACGGTAGTGAAGTATGGGGCCCGCTAAATCACCAAAGCTACACTAAATGGGAAAAACACACAATAGAAGCCCTACATGCAGAATTCTGCCGAAGCATCCTTCGCACCCAAAGAAAAACGCCAACAAATGCATGCAGAGCCGAACTAGGCAGATACCCACTGATAATAAACATCCAAAAACGAGCACTAAACTTCCTAAATCACCTCAAATCTAGCTCCCCAGACACCCTTCATTTCAAAGCCTTTCAGACCCAAGAGCTAAACCCAGAAAAGAGTCCCCTGAGTCAGCTGCTACTGAAACTAAGTACTCAGCCGGACCCTGACCAGCCCCAGACCAACACAGCCGTCCAAACACCAATCCGAGTGAACCAAATCATTAAAAAATGCAAAGAAACCTACCTGGAACATTGGAACAAAACAACCGAAAGCCAAAGCAGATTAGAATGTTACCGGGCCCTAAAAAGAGAATATAAACTGGCAGACTACCTCACGACCATCAGAGACACAAAACAGAGACAGACCCTCACCAGGTACAGACTAAGCGACCACCAACTGGAAATTGAAAAAGGCAGATACAAGAAATCCTGGCAGCCTAGAGAGAATAGAATATGCGATCAATGTCTGGCCGGCGAGGTTGAAACAGAAATGCATTTCCTCCTAAAATGCGAAAAATTCAACACATCAAGAAACATATTATTCAACAAGCTAAGCCAAACAACCCCAGATTTCAAGGAATTGGATGATCTGTCAAAATTGAGATTAGTCCTAGGAGAAGGAGACAGACCATACCTTGGGGCCAAATATGTAACAACATGTCACAACCTGAGGACTGTTTAAAAGTAAGACTGTTTAAAATTAATATTGAACGTACCAAATGAAGTAGAAAGACTGTTTAAAATTAATATTGTTTAAAAGTAATATTGTATGAACCCAACAAATGTCAAATCGATTGACACCTACAGAATGTTGGAAAACTGTACCTTTTTGCTATGTAAGCTTTGGCAATATGGTTCTCTGTAAACTTTCATGCCAATAAAGCATTTGAACTGAACTGAACTGAACTGAGAGAGAGAGAGAGAGACAGAGAGAGAGAGAGAGACAGAGAGAGAGACAGAGAGAGACAGAGAGAGAGAGAGACAGAGAGAGAGAGAGACAGAGAGAGGAGAGGAGAGAGAGAGGAGAGAGAGAGACAGAGAGAGAGAGAGACAGAGAGAGAGACAGAGAAGAGAGAGAGAGACACAGAGAGAGAGAGAGACAGAGAGAGAGAGACAGAGACAGAGACAGAGAGAGAGAGAAACAGAGAGCGAGAGAAACAGAGAGCGAGAGAAACAGAGAGCGAGAGAAACAGAGAGCGAGAGAAACAGAGAGCGAGAGAAACAGAGAGCGAGAGAAACAGAGAGCGAGAGAAACAGAGAGCGAGAGAAACAGAGAGCGAGAGAAACAGAGAGCGAGAGAAACAGAGAGCGAGAGAAACAGAGAGCGAGAGAAACAGCGAGAGAGAAACAGCGAGAGAGAGAGAAACAGCGAGAGAAACAGCGAGAGAGAGAAACAGCGAGAGAGAGAGAAGGAGAGGAAACACCAGCTGGAGAGAAAAAGCTGGAGAGAGAGAGAAACAGAGGTCTGAACCGCGAGACCGGAGACCGGGAGGAGCAGCCCGAACCAGGACAATAAATAAGAGGCCTGGGGAGGGTGAACCCGAGAACGCGATGCCCAGAGACCGCGGGATCGGAGACCGGGAGGAGCGGCCCGAACCGGGAAAACAAGTAAGAGGCCTGGGGAGGGCGAACCCGAGATCGCGAGGTCGGAGAACGGGAGGAGCGGCCCGAACCGGGAAAACAAGTAAGAGGCCTGGGGAGGGTGAACCCGAGACCGCGGGAACGGAGACCGGGAGACCAGGGCAGAAAACAGCCTGGTCAGTCAAAAAACCCGGGGGCCTGAGACCGACACGACGACGCGAGGAGATCCGCCCAGAGCGCGGAAAACGAATGAGTCCGGGGCACGGAGAGTAGACGAGTTTGGAACACGGAGAGAGAGAGCGAGTCCGAGATCCGGAGAGCGAGTGAGAGAGTCGGAAGAGAAAAAAAAAAAAAAAAACGGAGAAATAAGTTTTACCTAATTCTACCTAAGTTTCATTTTAGTTAAAGTTAGTTCGGAAAAAGTTTAATTTTATTTAAATTTAGTTCGAAAAAACCTGAAAAAAGAACAAACCCGCGAGGAAAAGGAATAGAAACCCGAGAGAAACGATAAACTACCCGAACCAAGATCCTGTGAGAGAAAGAGAAAGATAAACCTTTAAGAACAGCTATATCAAAGATGAACCCCTGAAAAACTCCCAATTTTGGACCTAAAAGTGGGCTAAGGTGGAACACGACACAAAAAAGAGGAAAAAAAAGATATCTATCTGAGACAAAAAACAAACGACTACAATGAGCAGGGAAATGATATATCCTGAGCAATGCACAAAAAATAAAGCAAAGGAAAAATACAAGTACACAACACTAAAAAATAACCCAGAGATCCTCTACGTTGACTATACCACACACAAAGGGACTAAGCTGAAGAACAACATCATATTCTACACCGAATACGTCACCTCCTGGAAGGAGACTTTACAAAAACACTACGCATACGTCTCCAGTGAAGGTATTGGCAGTGGAGGCAGACTGAAAATATGTAAAGATGGAAACCTAGATAAAGATGACCCCCTGCTAACCATAAGCTACTACAACAAAAATAGAAAGATCATGATACAGGGGAATGTGGAAAATCTGGACTCCTTCGAAAAGGAATTCCCCCAGTTGAAAACTAAGGCAGACACAAAGAGGACCAATGGACAGGAAGCAAAAGAGAGTCGAACAGAGGATGATGAGAGCGCCAAGTGGAGGAAGAAGAAGAGACCAGCAGAGGAAAACACCTCCCTGTCCATCTCCACCCCCCCCACACCTCTCAACGAAAACAAAATGATGAAAGAGAATCTGGCCAAACTAGAACTTGATTTCAACGAATACAGAGAAACACTGGCCAAGAATCTGAAGGAGGAATTCAAACAGCTAAAAACGGAACACGAGTCCACCATCCACAAGATGACAAAGACCATAGAGGAGCAAAGAAATGAGATCAAAGAACTCCGTACTCAACTAAACAAAACGAAGGAGACCGTAGAAAGGCTCAGCAGGCAACACAAACCTCTTAAGGTCCAAAAACCTGAGGACACAAAAACAACACACACAAGGACACAGAACCCGCCGGATGCCACCCCACACGACACACCGAAAGCCACAAACCCCGCTCCAACCAGCCCTCAGTCGAATCATGCCCAGACTACTGCTACCCAGTCCTCACACACAGGAACACAAAAACCGACAGATACCCCCCCCAAACGAGGACACACCGAAAGGCCCAAACCCCGCTCCTGCCACACAACATATCCCAGAAACCCAGCCAACAACCAGCCACCAGGCGAGTCCTACCCAGACTACTGTTACCCAGTCTGAAAAACCAGCCCCTCAGGCGGTCCTGCTGACCGACTCCAACGGAAAGTTTCTGGACCCCCAGAGGCTGTTCCCAGACCATCAAGTCCTGAAAAAATGGTGCAGCAACACAGACCAAGCAATGAAGATCCTGAACAAAGAATCCCTTGGAAGCCCCAAATGGATTGTGATCCACACAGGCACGAACGACCTACGCACCCTACAGGAAGGCACTGCTAGGGCGGTGAGCAGGATGGCGGAAAAGGCCAGCAGGGAATTCCCCGAGGCGCGGATCGTGATCTCCACACTACTGCCCAGAAAGGACACCCCAGCCTATATAATCCACAACAGCAACAGGGAGATCGACACGAGATGTTCTGTCCTCCCCAACGTCTCCCTGGCCCATCATCCAAACATCAACACAAGGGACCTCTATGACGAAATACATCTACTCAAACAGCGGATGTGGGTCTTCGCAAGAAACCTCATAAACACTGCCAAAAGACGCAGCCCTCCCACCCCCTCTACCATTGGGAGCCCAAACAGGACCACCAATGTCCCCCACCCCCCATTACAAAACCAACAACAGAACCGTGCTTTTATACCTGACCCAAGACCCCCCTCTAGACCACAGACTGTAGACCAAGAACTGAGAAAGATCATGACGATGCTGAACAGCCTGATAGAAAGCCGGAGAAATTATTAATATTGTTATTTATCATTATCATTATTGATCAGTATTATTACTATTATTAGATAGATATATGTGCATGCCTCATGAAATTTATACTAAATCATCATTTAGCATTATAGAAAATAGTGTTTCCACACTCATCCCACAAAATAGGTCCATTTTATTTCGTTTTATTGAACTATATAAATGCGTTCTTTCCACATAAGCTGCTGGAATATCCAGGGCCTCCGCTCCTCAACTTTTGGGATGAAGAGTACAGACCCTGAATTCCTAAAAGCTATAAAAGACATTGATATAATTGTGTTAACAGAAACATGGTGCCAAAAGGACGTGCCGACCCACTGTTCTCCAATGTACCATGAAATCATTGTGCCCTCAGTAAAGAACACTAAAACACGCAAGGGCAGAACCTCCGGGGGAATATTGGTGTGGTATAAGGGAGAACTGGACAAACACATCTCACCGGTAAAACAGGGAAAATCACACGTATGGCTAAAACTAGATAAAAATATAGGAATAGCAAAAAAAGATGTTTACTTATGTGCGATCTACATACCTCCAATAGAATCGCCATATTTCGAAGAGGAGTTATTTGATACTCTCCACATGGAAATCAGCCATTTCCAGGCCCAAGGAAAGGTGATAATATGTGGGGACCTAAATGCAAGGACCGGTTGTGAACCTGACTTCATAGACCCACAGGGAAACAACCATGTGTTTGGCCAGACCCCTTTAGATGTCACACCAGCCATCGCAAATCGGAACAACCTTGATCGTGAAATAAATAAAAGCGGTAGGGAGGTAGTGCAACTCTGCCGAGCCTTAGGCCTGTACATAGTTAACGGTAGGTTCAGAGGGGACTCCCTAGGGAGACTCACATACTCCTCAACTCTTGGGTCTAGTGTGGTGGACTATACAATCACTGACCTGGACCCCTGCGATATCAACTCATTCACTGTCAGGCAGCAATCCCCCCTCTCAGACCATAACCAAATAAATATGTACCTTAAACTTTCTGCCCAAACTACAGACACAAAAAAAGAACCCAGTAAGCTCCATAAAATAAACCAGACATACAGATGGGCCCCAGACAGTGGAGAAAAATTCATCACAGCACTAAAGTCACCTGATCTCACAAGTAAAATATCAAAATTTAAAGAAAACCCATACGAGATCACCAGAGATGGTGTAAACATGGCCATAGAGGATATAAATATGATCTTCCATGAGGCAGCTGTAAAAGCCGACCTTGTGAAACAGAAGAGGAAACGTCACAAAAGACAAAATAAAAATAAGAAATGGTTTGACCACGAATGCAAAAATGCCAGAAAAGACCTGAGAAAAATATCAAACCAAAAGCATCGCCAACCAAACAATCCGGACCTACGTACTAGATACAATGAAACCCTCAAAAGATATAAACACACCATTAGGAACAAAACACAAAACTATACCCACAAAATACTCGAAGAAATTGAAAACTCCACCAATCCAAAACAATTCTGGGAAATGTGGAATAACCTGAGTACAACACAATTGCAAGCATTACCAATCCAAGATGGCGACATCTGGAGAACACATTTTGAAAACCTCTACAAAGACATCCCAATAAACGAAACAAACCCAAGTCAACATCAGGTCACAGAAAAACTCCACACATTAGAAGCAACAATTAAAGACAACCAAAACCCTCTAGACTCCCCAATCACATGGAAAGAACTGGCCACAAAAACAAAATCTCTCCACCTAAAGAAAGCCTGTGGCCCAGACAACATCAAAAATGAAATGCTCAAGTTCAGCAATATGGAGATGCAGGGTGCGGTACTCAAATTATTCAACATCATATTACGTTCAGGCTGTTTTCCCGATATCTGGTGCCAAGGACTAATCTCCCCCATATATAAAAGTGGAAACAAATCAGACCCAAATAACTACCGCGGCATCTGTGTCAACAGTTGTCTAGGGAAGTTATTCTGCAGTATTCTAAACAGTAGATTACTTGATTTTCTTAACAAACATAATATCCTCAGAAAAAACCAAATAGGCTTTCTTCCAAAACACCGCACCGCCGACCATATCTATACCCTTCACACCCTCATTGAAAAACATATACACCAAACAAAAAATGGGAAAATATTCGCCTGTTTCATCGACTTCAAGAAAGCCTTTGACTCTATATGGCACGAAGGGCTCTATTATAAACTTCTTCAGTGTGGAATAGGGGGCAAAGTCTATGACCTTATTAAATCAATGTATCTAAAAAACAAATGCGGGGTCAAAATTGGAGACAAACGCACCGATTTCTTCACCCAGAGAAGAGGCGTCCGGCAGGGCTGCAATTTGAGCCCGACCCTGTTCAACATATACATAAATGAATTAGCAGACATGCTGGAGCAAAGCGAGTCACCAGGTCTCCGTCTCCTGGATGGAGAAGTGAAATCCCTGTTCTATGTGGACGACCTGGTTCTGCTGTCTCCCACAGAACAGGGATTACAGCAACAACTAGACCTACTCGACAAATACTGCCAAAATTGGGCTCTAACAGTAAATCTAAAGAAAACCAACATCATGATTTTTCAAAAAAGGCCCAGATGTCAGGAAAACAAATACCAGTTTACCCTCAGTGATACCACTATAGGACACACTATGAGCTACACCTACCTTGGTCTAACTATTACAGCATCAGGGAGCTTCAGCATAGCAGTGAATGCACTAAAAGAAAAAGCACGAAGAGCCCTATATGCAATAAAAAGAAAATTCTACAACATCCAAATCCCAATCAAAATCTGGCTCAAAATATTTGACAGCATAATCCTGCCCATTGCACTGTACGGTAGTGAAGTATGGGGCCCGCTAAATCACCAAAGCTACACTAAATGGGAAAAACACACAATAGAAGCCCTACATGCAGAATTCTGCCGAAGCATCCTTCGCACCCAAAGAAAAACGCCAACAAATGCATGCAGAGCCGAACTAGGCAGATACCCACTGATAATAAACATCCAAAAACGAGCACTAAACTTCCTAAATCACCTCAAATCTAGCTCCCCAGACACCCTTCATTTCAAAGCCTTTCAGACCCAAGAGCTAAACCCAGAAAAGAGTCCCCTGAGTCAGCTGCTACTGAAACTAAGTACTCAGCCGGACCCTGACCAGCCCCAGACCAACACAGCCGTCCAAACACCAATCCGAGTGAACCAAATCATTAAACAATGCAAAGAAACCTACCTGGAACATTGGAACAAAATAACCGAAAGCCAAAGCAGATTAGAATGTTACCGGGCCCTAAAAAGAGAATATAAACTGGCAGACTACCTCACGACCATCAGAGACACAAAACAGAGACAGACCCTCACCAGGTACAGACTAAGCGACCACCAACTGGAAATTGAAAAAGGCAGATACAAGAAATCCTGGCAGCCTAGAGAGAATAGAATATGCGATCAATGTCTGGCCGGCGAGGTTGAAACAGAAATGCATTTCCTCCTAAAATGCGAAAAATTCAACACATCAAGAAACATATTATTCAACAAGCTAAGCCAAACAACCCCAGATTTCAAGGAATTGGATGACCTGTCAAAATTGAGATTAGTCCTGGGAGAAGGAGACAGACCATACCTTGGGGCCAAATATGTAACAACATGTCACAACCTGAGGACTGTTTAAAAGTAAGACTGTTTAAAATTAATATTGAACGTACCAAATGAAGTAGAAAGACTGTTTAAAATTAATATTGTTTAAAAGTAATATTGTATGTACCCAACAAATGTCAAATCGATTGACACCTACAGAATGTTGGAAAACTGTACCTTTTTGCTATGTAAGCTTTGGCAATATGGTTCTCTGTAAACTTTCATGCCAATAAAGCATTTGAATTGGAATTGGAATTGGAGAGACAGACAGAGAGACAGACAGAGCGACAGAGAGAGCGACAGAGAGAGCGAGAAAAAGAGACAGACAGAGAGAGAGAGACAGGGACACCGAGAGAGACAGGGACACCGAGAGAGACAGAGAGACAGAGAGAGAGAGACAGGGACACCGAGAGAGACAGGGACACCGAGAGAGACAGAGAGACAGAGAGAGAGAGAGAGACAGAGAGACAGAGAGAGCGACAGACAGAGAGAGCGACAGACAGAGAGAGCGACAGACAGAGAGAGCGACAGACAGAGAGAGCGACAGACAGAGAGTGACAGACAGAGAGAGCGACAGACAGAGAGAGCGACAGACAGAGAGAGCGACAGACAGAGAGAGCGACAGAGAGAGAGAGCGACAGAGAGAGAGAGCGACAGAGACAGAGAGAGAGACAGAGACAGAGACAGAGAGACAGAGACAGAGAGAGAGACAGAGACAGAGAGAGAGACAGAGAGAGAGAGAAAAAGAGACAGACAGGGAGAGAGACAGGGACACCGAGAGAGAGAGAGAGAGAGAGACAGAGAGAGACCGAGAGAGAGAGAGAGACAGAGCGAGAGGGAGACATGGACACCGAGAGAGAGAGAGAGAGAGAGACACACACACACAGACAGAGACAGAGACTAGACAGTGAGTTTGGGCAGTCTGTTCGGGAGGGAAGTTCAGTCAGGTTTAGATGAGGTGACTGTCAGCAATTTCCAGGCACATTATAGAGAATTTGCACCTCAATATTTTCTCATGTTGTTTAGAACACATCCATAGTATAGCGATCGCAGCACACGACACGTCTTTAAGCTGGTGTCCTCACCTGGTGAGTTCCCCTCCGCGGATGGTCTCCCAGGGTTTTCACCAGCACCGTCTCCCCGTCCTGGCCCAACCGCCTCAGGTCCCAGATGTTGACGTTCCGGTCTCTGGATCCCGAGATACAAAGTGAAGCATTCTGAAGAACATGAAATAGCAGGATATGTTACACATCTGACCAGGCAGCAGGGAGCTGCTCTGTGTCCACAGACAGAGCCAGACACACACAGGCCCGGCCGGCAGCACAGACACACAGTCGAGTTTGCTGGGATGAGCTGGCGGGGTGTGTCAGCAGACAGTGCCGCACCGTTACCTGTATCAGCAGCACCGATTCCACCGAGCCATAGTGCCCGTCACACAGCGAGAAATGTTGCGCCTGTGGGTCGCTGCTCGACCAATGCGAGAGATGCTCCTCAAGCTCAATACATGCAGCCGGCCAATCAAAATCCTTACCTACTGAAAGAGGAACTAGATTAAACAGAGTGTCAAGTCTGGCCCGAGTCGCTCCCCCGACACACACCCTCCACCCCGACACACACCCCCTCCCTCTCCCCCCGACACACCCCCTCCCTCTCCCCCCGACACACACCCCACACCCCGACACCCCCCTCCCCCGACATACACCCCACACCCCGACACACACCCTCCCTCTCCCCCCGACACACACCCTCCACCCCGACATACACCCCACACCCCGACACACACCCCACACCCCGACACACACCCCACACCCCGACACACACCCCACACCCCGACACACACCCCACACCCCGACACACACCCTCCCTCTCCCCCCGACACACACCCCCCACCCCGACACCCCCCTCCCCCGACACCCCCCTCCCCCGACATACACCCCACACCCCGACACACACCCTCCCTCTCCCCCCGACACCCCCCTCCTCCAGGGCAAGTGACAGTAAGGAAAGAATACTGACAAACCTTCCAGCACCGGGTACCTCAGCCCCAGGATCTTCTGCGCCCGGATTCTCCAGGTCACCTCGTCGGTCAGGACACACTGGAATGCTCGGCAAACCAGTGGGAGGACTCCAAGCACAAACCTGGCATCCAGGTAGGAGCAGATCTCCAGGATCAGCTCCCAGGGGAGGGACAGCAGGCCAGACTGACCAGTGTCACTGGACAGCACCTGGCTGGATCGCAGTTTCACATTTAGATCGGAGGTGCTGGTTCTGCTGCTCCGGGGCTGCAGCTCGCTGCACGGCTCCAGGGGGCAGCTCTGGGGCCGAGGACCGGACGATTCAGAGTTTCCACACCCGGTCCACGTACTCTTGGGCCTGGATCTCCAGCTCGTCCTCCTGCTCCAGGGCCGACCTGGCCTCAGTCTGAGGGTGGTAGCTCGGGCTGTCACTCGGCTCACTCGCCATCGTGTCCTCACTGTCCCAGACTCAGCGCAACAGAAGCTGTGGAAACAAACCAAGTACACAAATTAACCCGGCGAAACCTAGAAACCAGCTGCAGATCAAAGTAACTCAGCCTGGTCTTGCCCCAGGACCACCCCCCCCCCCCCGGGGGTCTCGCCCACGGTCCCAGGACGACCCCCCTCCCCTGAAATGGCAGTGCACACTAATAAAAATGAACGCGGACATTGGTGGGCAGGGCACCATTCACTGCACCCGGAGAGGAGAGGAGAAAATAATGGAGCCAAAACACCAACACACACTCACCACACCACCCCAACAAGTGGACATCACTTCAAACTGGAAACAGACAGGGACCTTTAAACAAAAGAAATGCTCTGCCCAATGGATTGCAGAGATCTATTTAAAGTCAAGCACAGACACCCGGTGTCTCACTGGACCCTGCAATGAAAGGGAGTGCGTGTCACTGGGGAATGGCCTGCACCGAACCTTGACACAGTGAGCAGTCCTGATAAGAGTCGAAACATTAAGGAGTATTTGGGTCTGAATTTGAACATTGGTCCCTCTTTTTTTAAACCCTGTAGTATATCTCCAATTTTCCCTCTCTCCCCCTGGGGCACTGATCCTCACTAGGTACTGTTCCAGGTCCCACCAGTACCTGCTCCAGTATCAACCTGGACAATGTGTGGCAGCTGAGCCCAGTCCTGTCCTCACCTAATGTTCACACAGGGTCACAGGAAGCAGGAGCATTGGCTGAACTGTCCCCTCTCTAACCAGGAGCAATGAGACCAGCTGTAGAACAAAAACTGTTGCCTCAGATCAGTTAACTCAGTGCATGATTCATGCTCGGGATCTTCCCGGTCAGTGTGGCCTGTGCTGCCACTGAGGCATTAGGGGAGCTTCTTCGACTGATCATTATCGGAGGGGGAGGGAGAGGGAGAGGGGGAGGGAGAGGGAGAGGGAGAGGGGAAGGGGGGAGGGGAAGGGAAGGGGGGGGGGAAGGGGGGGGGGGGGGGGAAGGGGGGGGGGGGGGGGAAGGGGGGGGGGGGGGGGGGGGAGGGGAAGGGAAGGGAAGGGGGGGGGGGAAGGGGGGGGGGGAAGGGGGGGGGGGAAGGGAAGGGGGGGGGAAGGGGGGGGGGAAGGGAAGGGGGAGGGGAAGGGAAGGGGGGAAGGGAAGGGGGAGGGGGAGGGGGGAGGGGAAGGGAAGGGGGAGGGGGGAGGGGGAGGGGGAGGGGGAAGGGAAGGGGGAGGGGGAGGGGGAAGGGGGGGAAGGAAGGGAAGGGAAGGGGGAAGGGGGGGAAGGGAAGGGAAGGGGGAAGGGGGGGAAGGAAGGGAAGGAGGGAAGGGAAGGGGGGAAGGGGGAAGGGGGGGAAGGGAAGGGGAAGGGGGGGAAGGGAAGGGGGAAGGGGGGGAAGGGAAGGGGGAAGGGGGGGAAGGGAAGGGGGAAGGGGGGGAAGGGAAGGGGGAAGGGAAGGGGGAAGGAAGGGAAGGGAAGGGGGAAGGAAGGGAAGGGAAGGGGGAAGGAAGGGAAGGGAAGGGGGGGAAGGAAGGGAAGGGAAGGGGGGGAAGGAAGGGAAGGGAAGGGGGGGAAGGAAGGGAAGGGAAGGGGGGGAAGGAGGGAAGGGAAGGGAAGGGAAGGGGGGGAAGGAAGGGAAGGAAGGGAAGGGAAGGGAAGGGGGGGAAGGAAGGGAAGGGAAGGGGGGGAAGGAAGGGAAGGGGGGGAAGGAAGGGAAGGGAAGGGGGAAGGGGGGGAAGGAAGGGAAGGGAAGGGGGAAGGGAAGGGGGAAGGGGGAAGGGAAGGGGGAAGGGGGGGAAGGGAAGGGGGAAGGGGGGGAAGGGAAGGGGGAAGGGGGGGAAGGGAAGGGGGAAGGGAAGGGGGAAGGGGGGAAGGGAAGGGGGAAGGGGGGGGGGGAAGGGAAGGGGGAAGGGGGGGGGGGAAGGGAAGGGGGAAGGGGGGGGGGAAGGGAAGGGGGGAAGGGGGGGGGGGGAAGGGAAGGGGGAAGGGGGGGAAGGGAAGGGGGAAGGGGGGGAAGGGAAGGGGGAAGGGGGGGAAGGGAAGGGGGAAGGGGGGGGGGGGAAGGGAAGGGGGAAGGGGGGGGGGGGAAGGGAAGGGGGAAGGGGGGGAAGGGAAGGGGGAAGGGGGGGAAGGGAAGGGGGAAGGGGGGGAAGGGAAGGGGGAAGGGGGGGGAAGGGAAGGGGGAAGGGGGGGAAGGGAAGGGGGAAGGGGGGGAAGGGATGGGGGAAGGGGGAAGGGGGGGAAGGGAAGGGGAAGGGGGGGAAGGGAAGGGGGAAGGGGGGGAAGGGAAGGGGGGGAAGGGAAGGGGGGGAAGGGAAGGGAGGGAAGGGAAGGGGGGAAGGGGGGGAAGGGAAGGGGGAAGGGAAGGGGGAAGGGGGGGAAGGGAGGGGGAAGGGGGGGAAGGGAAGGGGGGGAAGGGAAGGGGGGGGTAGGGAAGGGGGGGGGGGGATGGGAAGGGGGGGAGGGAAGGAAGGGGGGGAAGGGAGAGGGGGGGGGAAGGGAGAGGGGGGGGGAAGGGAGAGGGGGGGGGGAAGGGAGAGGGGGGGGGGAAGGGAGAGGGGGGGGAAGGGGGGGAAGGGAGAGGGGGGGAAGGGAGGGGGGGGGGGAAGGGGGGGAAGGGAGAGGGGGGGGGGGATGGGGGGGATGGTGAGGGGGGGGGGAGGGGGGGAAGGGAGGGGAAGGGGGGAGGGTGGGGGGGGGGAAGGGGGGGAAGGGAGGGGGGGGGGTGGGGGGGAAGGGTGAGGGGGGGGATGGGGGGGAAGGGTGAGGGGGGGGAGAGGGGGGGGGGAAGGGGGGGGAAGGTGAGGGGGGGGGGGGAAGGGTGAGGGGGGGGGGTTGGGGGGGTAGGGAGAGGGGGGGGGGAAGGGGGGGAGGGAGGGGGGGGGGGGGAAGGGGGGGATGGGTGGGGGGGGGGGGATGGGGGGGAAGGGAGGGGGGGGGGATGGGGGGGATGGGAGGGGGGGGGGAAGGGGGGGAGGGGGAAGGGGGGGGAAGGGGGGGGGTGAGGGGGGGTGGGATGGAAGGGGGGGAAGGGTGAGGGGGGGGGGAAGGGTGGGGGGGGGGATGGTGTGGGGGGTGGGGGGAAGGGGGTGGGGGGGGGGAAGGTGGGGGGGTGGGAGGGGAGGGGGGGGGGAGGGGGGAAGGGGGGGGGAGGAAGGGGGGGGGGGGTTGGGAAGGGGGGGGAAGGGGGGGGGGAGTGGAAGGGGGGGAGGGAAGGGGGGGGGGGGGAAGGGGGGGGGAAGGGGGGGGGGATGGGGGTGGGGAAGGGGGGGGGAAGGGGGGGGGGGGGGGGGAAGGGATGGGGGGGGGGGGGGGGAAGGGAAGGGGGGGGGGGAGGGATGGGGGGGGGGGGAAGGGAAGGGGGAAGGGGGGGGGGGGGGGGAAGGGAAGGGGGGGGGGAAGGGGGGGGGGAAGGGAAGGGGGGGGGGAAGGGGGGGGGGGAGGGAAGGGGGGGGAAGGGGGGGGGGAGGGAGGGGGGAGGAGTGGGGGGGAGGGGGGGGGGAAGGGAGGGGGGGGGGGGGAAGGGGGGGGGGGGGGGGGAAGGGAAGGGGGGGGGGGGGGAGGGAAGGGAAGGGGGGGGGGGGATGGAAGGGAAGGGGGGGGGGGGGAAGGGGGGGGGGGAAGGGGGGGGGGAAGGGAAGGGGGGGGGGAGGGAGGGGAAAGGGAAGGGGGGGGGGGGGAAGGGAAGGGGAGAAGGGAAGGGAAGGGAGGGGAGGTGGGGGGGGGAGGGAAGGGAGGGTGGGGGGGTGGGGGGAAGGGAAGGAGGGAAGGGGGGGAAGGGAAGGGGAGGAGGGGAAGGGGGGAAGGAAGAAGGAGGGGGGGAAGGGGAAGGGAAGAAGGGGGGGGAAGGGGAAGGGAGGGGGTGGGGGGGGAAGGGAAGGGAGGGGAGGGGGGGGGAAGGGAGGGAGGGGTGGGGGGGGGAGGGAGGGAGGGGAGGGGGGGGGAGGGAGGAGGGAAGGGGGGGAAGGGAAGGGGAGAGGGGAAGGGGGAAGGGAAGAAGAGGGGGGAGGGGAAGGAAGAAGAGGGGGGGGAAGGGGAAGGGAAGAAGAGGAGGGGGGAAGGGGAAGGAAGAAGGAGGGGGAAGGGGAAGGGAAGAAGGAGGGGGGAGGGGGAAGGGAAGAAGGAGGGGGGAAGGGAAGAAGGAGGGGGGAAGGAAGAAGGAGGGGGAAGGGAAGAAGGAGGGGGGAGGACGGGAAGAAGGAGGAGGAGGAGGGAAGAAGGAGGAGGGAAGAAGGAGGGGGGAGGAGGGAAGGGGGAGGAGGGAAGAAGGAGGGGGGGGGAGGAGGAGGGGGGGGAGGAGGAGGGTAGAAGGAGGGGGGAGGAGGAGGGAAGAAGGAGGGGGGAGGGGGGGAGGAGGGGGGGGAGGGGGGGGAGGAGGAGGGGGGGGGAGAGGAGGAGGGGGGAGAGGAGGAGGGGGGGGAGGAGGAGGGGGGGAGGAGAGGGGGGGAGGGGGAGGAGGAGGGAGGGGAGGGAGGGGAGGGGAGGGGAGGGGAGGGGGGGAGGGGAGGGAGGGAGGGGAGGGAGGGAGGGGGAGGGGGGGAGGAGGAGGAGGGAGGGGAGGGGGGAGGAGGAGGAGGGAGGGGGAGGGGGGAGGAGGAGGGAAGGGGAGGGGGGAGAGGAGGAGGGGGGAGGAGGAGGAGGGAGGGAGGGGGGAGGAGGAGGAGGGAGGGGAGGGGGGAGGAGGAGGAGGGAGGGGAGGGGGGAGGAGGAGGAGGAGGGGGAGGGGGGAGGAGGAGGAGGGAGGGGAGGGGGGAGGAGGAGGGGGAGGGAGGGGGAGGAGGGAGGGAGGGGAGGGGGGAGGAGGGAGGGGGGGGAGGAGGGGGAGGAGGAGGGAGGGGAGGGGGGAGGAGGAGAGGAGGGGGAGGGGGGGGGGAGGAGGGGGGGGAGGAGGGGGAGGGGGGGGGGAGGAGGGGGAAGGAGGGGGGGGAGGAGGGGGAAGAGTGGGGGGGAGGAGGAGGGGAAGTGGGGGGGAGGAGGAGGGGGAAGGAGGGGGAAGGAGGGGGGGGAGGAGAGGGGGAGAAGGAGGGGGGGGGGAGGAGAGGGGGAGAAGGAGGTGGGGGGAGGGGAGAAGGAGGGGGGGGGAGGGGGAGAGGAGGGGTGGGGGAGGGGGAGAAGGAGGGGGGGGGAGGGGGGGAAGGAGGGGGGGGAGGGGGAGGGGAGGGGAAGGGGGGAGAGGGGAGGGGGGAGGAGGGGGAAGGGGGGGAGGGGAGGAGGGGGGGAAGGGGGGGGGAGGGGAGGGGGGAAGGAAGGGGGGGGGAAGGAAGGGGGAGGGGAAGGGGGGGGGAAGAGGAAGGGGGGGAGAAGGGGGGAGGGGGGGAGGAAGGGGGGGGGGAGAAGGGGGGGGGGAGAAGGGGGGAGGAGAGAAGGGGGGGGAGAAGGGGGAGGAAGGGGGGGGGAGAAGGGGGAGAAGGGGGGGGGGAGAAGGGGGGAGAAGGGGGGGAGAAGGGGGGGAGAAGGGGGGGGGGGAGGGGGGGAGAAGGGGGGAGAGGGGGGGGGGGGAGAAGGGTGGAGGAAGGGGGGGGGAAGGAAGGGGGGGGGGAGAAGGGGGGGGGGAGGAAGGGGGAGGAAGGGGGGGGGAAGGAAGGGGGGGGGGAGGAAGGAGGGGGGGGAAGGAAGGGGGGGGAAGGGAGGGGGGGGGAAGGAAGGGGGGGAGGGGGGGGGGAGGGGGGAAGGAAGGGGGAAGGGAGGGAGGGGGGGAAGGAAGGGGAGGGGGGGAAGGAAGGGGGGGGAGGAAGGGGGAA